>NC_056732.1:1516058886-1516136386 GCF_019279795.1 Protopterus annectens | reverse complement strand
CGGCAATGTGTTACAGAGGAATAATGCCAATACTGTGACCCAGACAACCAGTGCTGGGCTAGTGGTACAGGCACTGGATGTGTTTGGGAGGGGAAGTGAGCGGTCAATATCAGCTCGTCCATCCCAGAGTGGAGGGGAGGCAGTCTAGGCTCACTGCAATTTATAACAGCATTACAGCCTTGGAGCATTCTGTGTTACAAAGTGGGTCGATCACATAGTCATATATTGATATACAGAGAAGAGCTCATGCACCTACTGACATGGCACCTAAAGCAGAAGTCACATGGCTGCCAAGGGGTGGGAGGAGTTAGAATATACTTCCTGCCAGTAAAATAATGCTGCAGCAGTGTTGTCAATCTCCTAACCAGCCCCAGGCAGGAGTCAGGTTGAGCCTAGGGGAGTCTAAGGTGGGTCCACAAAACCTGACAAATGGAGGAGAGAAGCTGGTTTCAGATGATGGTCAGCTGCAGTGAGGGAGAAGAAGAAAATATCTATGTTTCTGTGTTATATACAAATGCTGAGCACCTCAGACCACAAATGTATCATCCCTTTCTGAGAATATATAATGTAATACAGTTCTAACATCAGAGGTTGGCATAATGGTCAAGGTGTTTACCTTACAAACACAAGGTGCAGGGTTTGATTCTCACATGAGGTAACTGGCTTAGACTTAAAATGGCTGACAAAGACAGTTAGCCTAGTACTACTCTATGAACCTATGAAACAAGACCAGCAAAGTTAATGATGAATAAATTCAACAAGTTCAGATAGTTAGTCAATATACAGAGAAATATATTGTGGCTTTAAGGAAAGGCCATCAGTTATAACACATCCTTCTCCCTCTCTGATACAGACTCATTATGACTTGGTTTGCCAGAGCTCCTAAATCCTCTGCTGAAATCCTTGTTACATAACAGCTCAAACATTTTGCTATTACATACATACTGTTGCTACCAGGACACTTTCAAACATGCAAATGCAGGGCAGATGTAGCAGGTTAGGAGACTTGTTGACGACTTTAAGAGAGCATCAAATGATGTACTTGTAAACTCATTTGACATCACTGAATTCTCAGAAGGATCGTCCATTGCTACTCATTTGTCTCGGTTGCCATCTGATCACTAAATATAACAAACGCGCATGTTGGCTTTTTGTGTAGTCTACATAAACAGACCTCCTGCAGCAGCATATCTGAGCACTGAAGCGCTGCACAGACAGGGCTCCAGCCACAGCTTCACTGGATGGTTAATCCTTTTTGGTCAAAAGAATCATTACAGATGTATTTTTATCACAGCAAAAAGGGAGGAATGACAGAATTTTGTCAGAAATTCATGAGGCGCAACACTGTCAGGCCTCTCACATCACAAAGTTACAAACAGGCAGGGATAATGAAGCGTTAAAACTAATGTTCTCCTGTCTTCCATAGTGGCAGTGTGTAATCTGTGACCTGTGAGCTGCAAAGACTTTATAAGACATACAGTGCTGTTCTACTGAACTTAATTTGGTGTACAATGAAATCCTTGGATTCAAACACAAGTTACTGACTCACTCTGCTGACACAATGGATCTAAGTTTATATCTCGGTTTTTGGTAATGTTTCTAAATCTATACTTTTCAGATTATACACAGTATAATTACAATCATTTCTTGAAACTGTTTCACCTTCTTTAATCCATACAGTTAATAGATCGGCCAACTTTTGGAACCCAAAACTTAAAAAAAAAAAAAACAGAATTCCAACAAGTTTGTTTTTAGGCAATTTTAAGGAGTGGTATTTCAGCCTTTCACAAGACATTTTAAGGTATTTCAATAAATCAGTCCTTGTCTTTTGCAGACAGGGAACAGCCCCCACAATGGTCACTGCCATGCAAAAGCACTAACTACTTACAACCCAAAGGCATTAAAAGATATTAGAGTGCCATTGCAGAGTATTTAATATCAGAGGTAAATTTATTTATTTATTTACTCACTTAATTTCTTGACCAGAATATTTCTGTCCATGCACAACCCATTCTAGCAGGTGTCATTGCAGAGTATTTAATATCAGAGGTAAATTTATTTATTTATTTACTCACTTAATTTGTTGACCAGAATATTTCTGTCCAGGCACAACCCATTCTAGCAGGGACTTAGGCTGTAAACCTCCACGTTAAGAAGAATTCAACTGAACTTATAATATGTAGCAAAATTAAACTAGCTAGGAATGACAACATTTAAAACAAGAAGTATGATCAGAAAATAAAACAAAGCATTTTTGCAAAAGCATTAACAGTAACAGTTAATACAACATAAAATAAAAATTCCCATGCAATTGAACTATACAGCTAAGGAGACATTACCTATTGCTGAGAAGACAGGAGCAGGGGTGATAGTAAAGCAAGAAGGAGTAAGGAAAAGGGAGGATGAAATTCAGGTGTAAACCTTGGAATAAGAAGTAAGAGAACTATATTAGAAGGTGGCACAAGGTTCAAGAGTTAATGAGGTGATGTGATCATTATCCAGTCTCTGTTACTGTGAGTTTTTATAGCATTCTAAAGGCAAGGATCTTGACCCATAACTTAGAACACAGAGAACCCCCACAATTATTCTGGCAATTAAATGCAGAGAATTAAGGCCATCTGCGGGTAACAAACAATTGTAGCCCTGTGTTTAATTTTCTTAGTTTTTGTTTGTCCTCTGACTGACCCTGAGAAAGTTAGCAAGTGTTCCTAGGCTACCCCTGATAACAGACAGTTCATAGGATCACAGGAAATACAAGTCCAGTGAGTCTTGTGACTATTTGCAACTTGCTACTAACTACCCTCAGTCTGAATCTCCTCTCTGAAGGAGGAAAAGACCCTAGTAAAGCCACAAGTGAATTTGTGAATACCCCACCAATTGTCCAGCTCCAACTTGAAAGAAGATAATATATCAGAGTTGCAACTAATGGATTTAGTTAGTTAGCTATTTACTTACTTATTTACTTATTTATAAACAAATAAATAAATAAAAGTGTGTATGTGATGCAACAGCAGGGTTAAGCAAGAACAAACTTCTATGAAAACCTGTAGGAATACATGAAATGGACTCTGCCAGTGAGAGACCAATGGAAAGTGTACAAGAAAGAAAAGGACGCAGGATATAAGCAGTTTTTGCCAGCCTGAGATAAACAGCAATAATGTAATGGTTAAGTTTCAGTCACTGGACCTTCATTAGTGACAGACACATGTGTGACCTGTTAAGGAGGATTGTTGCCAGTCCAGCAATCATGTTATGAACGTGTTCTGGCTTATTAAGGTGAACAGGCTGCAGGTTGGGAAGACATCGCAAACAAACAAAAGGTAATTACTCATGTATAATCTGTTAGAAAGAAAGCAAAAAATATATAAGGATACTTTACACCAGTTAATCAACCAGTGTACTTCTGGCAAGCCTAAGGAAACCAGTTACTTGGAGAAAATTCTCTGCATGGGGGGAGCATGCAAACTCCACAGAGAGAGTCTTCATCCAAAGCACTCAATGCACTGGAAGCGGGGTACACAAATGTATTTTGTTTTCCAAAATTCAGACAATCGAGACTCAGAACTATGTGCACAATGTCACATTTGCTTCAGCAAAAATACAAAACAAATATCTACAGGATGCTTGCAGTCTGACATGCATATACAGCTTGTAAACACCAGACAAATATTGCATTCAACATAGAAGAACAGAGCAAAGAGAAGATATAAATGAAATAAATGCGATACAGAAAGAGTGTGCATTTTATAGAATGCTATCAGCAAACATAGAATGCTATCAGGAAACGTACACTCAGACATTTAAGACACTGGATCAAAAATAGTTTGTCTGCATACATTCGTTCCGACTAAAAAAGTGATCAAGTGCATTCAGTCAAAAAGAAAAAGAGAGAGAGAGATTTTTAACCTGCGTGTAGGGTAAACTTTTCACCAAGACTCACGCTGACCTTATAATCCTGGCATATGACAATGACAATACAAATTATCCAAAAAATTAATACAGCACACAGACACTAAAAGTGAATTTCATAACAACTCTCCATAGGATACAAACAAAAAAACAGTTTCAAGTTATAGCTTCATCGCCAGACATGTACTCGTAATATGTTCTTCAGGATTACTATTCATTGATGTAAAAATATATATTGATCAAAATACCAAAAAAAACACAAGACAGCCAAGTGACAGTCACTGAAATATCCTACTTTCAAGTTCAGAATATATTACAGCAACCTTTATCCGCATGCAGTTCTGGGTTTAATGTCTGTCTTGAACATAAACCTTTCTCATCTCAAATTGCACTTGAATAAGGTCTCTTGTGGCTACAGCAACAGGTTACCAAAAGAATTAAACAGAGTGAGCTAATCTCACTCAAATTCTGTACAGTTCAAAGAATGTTTTATTATGAAATGCAATTTGCAGCTAAGCATAAATAGTATGAAATCTTAGTCAGTAAACCATTCAGTGACTAAGCAACTGAAAGACATGAAAGTAAAAAGAAAAAAAAAACAGCTTTGTATATCCTATATTCTGATAAGAAATACTCTTGGTGGTCTTAGTTGTTAGGATTAAACTGCTCTGAGAAATTAAACACGAGTAACTGGACACATGACCATCAGCACATATTTTTAAAGTCAGTAAGATACAGAACAGATCAGTGTCTTCTCATTTGAAGTTGGTGCCAGTTACTAAAAATGGAAAAGTATTACAAGTCATGCACTACACAGAATAACTATGCCAGTCCTATTTACTGCAAACCAAATAACTTCTTATTCTACCAGCCATATTACTGTGTGCAAAGTTTTACTTTAATCTCAGAACCTTTCTGCAAAGACAATGACTTCAGAACTGCAAATAATATATGTAACAAGAAAAAACACTGGTGTAAGTACAACTGGAATTCCTTTTACACACTTGCAACTGAAGGTTTGCTGTGGAAAAATAGAAATATTGATTGACTAGTTAAGAGAAATGTAGGGTTAAACAGAGAAGTGCACAAGTGAATAAGTGAACAAAAGACTAAAGCTCGATAAGTAATGCTGCATGGTTTACATCCCCAGTGTATGCCTACGCTTCTCCTACATCAACTTAAAAGGTTAATTGTTTGTGATCACTTAAAGGAAACACATTCTCCAGTGCAATATTTTCATCTCCTGTTTTCTTTCCACTAATTAACCTTTAGTCTTCATTCATGTCCAAATACGCTCATCTACAACGTGCACCGAGTCCGAGGGGAAGATGCTATGCTGTTACATGATTCTGTATGTGCGTAGGGGGGAGGGGGGCTGTAAAATAACACCATAATCACCAAGACCTGTTAATTACTTCAGGCAGCTCTTCCAGTCATTTTAGACGAGGACAAAAGGAAGAAAAATGTAAACTACTTGTGAACTGCTGAAAAAACCTAGCAGTTAACATGCAACTAAAGATTTCTACTAAAGCAATCATTTTTTTTTTTTAAATAACGTAATAAAAAAGTCTAGAAGAGCAAAGCATCACACCAATAAATCAACAAACTAGTAGTAAAACTGAAAGTAACATGATTGTCCACCAATTTATTCATTTGTTAACCAGGTAAGTTGACTCACATGAGGACCCTTTTCAGCAATGATTAGGACCAGAAGCAGCATATAGTTATAATATGCAGATCATACATGTACATAGGTGCAAAACATAAATAAAAAGGGTCAATATTACAACAAGGAATAAGTTCTAATACACTATACATATAACATGAAAGAAATGCTGTAATCCAGGTACAAATAAATGTAATGTCATTATAAAATACAGTTATACGAGTGCCAGGAAAAAGCAGTCTACATTAAATATGACATATACAATTGTCAATGATTCAGTGAAAAGTATCTACATAACGTGCAACCATATATGTATTTATTTATATCTGTATTTGTTAACTAGGGCAGAGTACTGATGCCAGTGGACCACTTACAGACTCGGTCCAGGAGTTTAAATGGTAAAGAACAGAATAATTCAAGAACAACGATACAGTATTAGACATTAGAATTGCTGATGATTATATTCAAAAAGAGTAGAAAAGACAAAATAACGTGGAATAAAACAGAAAGGAGCAAATGTGAAAATATATATGAACTGTGCTCAGTAGCAGAGCTAATTACCCGGCTGTGTTTGATCCTACAACCATCTGGATATACTTTTTTGCACATAATCTGTTTCAGTGACAGTTAACTAAACTGTACTGCATTTATTTATTTACTTCATTGTTTACTGTTGGCCTCTGTCTGCATTTTGTTTGTTTTTCCCAGCCTCCCACCCAAGTGTTGTACTCTTAAACTTAGTGGCTTTGGAACTGCCCACCCCAGCTGTAAATCTGATTTTGGTCACTCCTCCCATTCCCATTTCATTTGCTCACTCAACTGAGTACAGAGAGATCATTTGGGAAGGACTACCCCTTGCTTCTTTGATTTTGGACACTCCTCCCAGTCCCACCTCATCAGCTCAGTCTACTGAGCACAAGGAGAGCATTTGGGAAGGCCAGCCCCCTTAGTTTATTCTTAATCTTGAACTATCTTCTGTTTCCCCCCTCTCCAATAAAAAAAAAAAAATACACGTTATTCAGCTGCTTTTACTGTAATTGTGTTCTTCATACTTTATTTTTCCTTTGCTGCTTAAGTGTTCAAATGCTTTTATTCTGCTACATTTATTACTGCTTGTTAGTAGCCTGATTAAATTGATCTGTTATTCTAACCCTCTTAGTTTTGGTTTTAGCACTTGGGATTCAGGCCAGTTACTTTACATTTAAGAAGGTTTTTGTGGTCTACACTCTTGTGGACAAACCCTTACCAAAACCCGCTCTCCGTAAGTCCACCCAAGTATTCAGAACACTATGTTAGAACAATTCCCATCAGTGTCTCCTGCCAGCCTGGTCGACATGGGCATAGTGACACAGTGTAGCAACTGCCTCATGTTTACTGACTGCCCTCTTTTCTTAGCACATAGTTTTTCTACTTGTGAGAAATGCATCTACATCAGTAACCTGGAATCCATGCTCTCTCGCGCCACAGTCAGTATTCCTGACAAAGAGGAGATTGCCAACACAAACACCACACCACTCACATCACATGGCCAAGCCTGACACACACCCACCTATGCAGAGATCCTCAATAAAAACTTACCTAAACAGCAGAGACCTTCAAAATACACTCACAAACATTCCAATACACACTGAATACATCACACACAGCAGACAATACATCAGTGTCTCAAAACACAGCCCACAAGTCATAACAATAAACCAAACATACTAGTCATTGGCGACTCAATTGTGAGACACACCGATGTCCCCCTCACCAGGCTCGACATGGAGAAGGTCACAGTTAGCTGTCTGGTGCCAGAATCTGCCACATCACGCACGCACTAAAGTCTCTCCACAAGTACAAGTATGACTCTGTCATTGTCCGTGTTGGTATGAATGACTTGAGACCTACCTCCCTGGACTATATGAAGAGAGACATGATTGAGTTCTCAGAGTATGTGCCCCAGTCAGGTATGACACTAGCCCTAAGCAGCATCCTACCTCCATCAAAAATGATACCACAATACCAATAAACAATAATTGACTTCAAAAATTGGCTTAGGTTCCTGTGTCATTCAAAGGGGATCCAGTATCTGCCTGCCTGGGATGACATGGTTGACAGGCCTTGATCCTTTGCCAGAGATGGCCTCCGCCTGTCACCCCTGGGATTCCGGATCCTGGTAAACGCTCTTGCCTTCCTCATTGTTCCTTTTTTAGGCAACATCCCAAAGATAAATCTTCCAACATAAAAGATTTGTCAAAAAAGCAAATTTAAGGTCATGCTGTTTAATGCTAGAAGCCTTAACCTGAAAATGCACTCACTGGAGGCTCTCCTCACACTGGAAGAAGATAACGCCTGTGCAGTCACAGAAACTTGGTTCAGGGCTGCAGAGAGCACCCCTGCCTTACCAAGCTATACCTCATTCCACACATTCCAACCCCAAATTGAGGTCAGGAAGACTAAGGGTGGTAGAGTCTCTATCTTCATTAAGGACAGGCACACCTCCAGACTGGTTTGCCAACATTACACACTGGAACTACTCCAGGTGCAACTGACAGTTGGCAAGACACCCATCCAAATTATAGCCAGCTACAGACACCCTTCCATGACTCAGGACACCCACTCCTCCTACCTGGATCTACTTGACTCCATCAAAGTACCCCCCTCAACACCCTGATTGTTGGTGGCTTAAACGACTCTACACAGACTGGGTGAACTGTTCCTGCACTAATGCACTCACCCAATGATTCCTTGACTTCAACAATTCTAATGCACTAGACCAGCTTGGCTCAACCCCCACAAGGGGAGATGACATTCTGGACTTAGTTCTCAACAACATGAGCGACCCCTGCACCAATCCCATAGTATGTTCTTCCCTAGTGAGATCAGATCATTGGTATGTCTCATTTGAAGTTTCTATCCCAACCACCCACCCCCCTCAGCCGTAATCAGTCTAAAAAACCTCTCAAAAGCTGTCTACATCCTCCTAAGAGAGGGTATCAGTAGCTTCATACCACTGCTCCCCTCAGAGGATGCAGACAACTATGCTGAACAGTACGCCAATGCAGTATACAAGCACCTGTATAACTGCATGGTCTCAGCCATACGCAACAAAACTAAAATATGCTCCTCAAGGAAAAACAAACCTGTCTGGTGGACATCTTCTATCAACAGGCTTTACAACAAAAGGAAGAAACTGTTGCCCAAGGGTAAAAAAGGAAAAAAATTCCAAATCTCCCTCCTTAGCCTCAACAAGCAAATTAGATCACTAGAGAAAACCTCCAAAACCAATTATGAATCAAAACTAGCCTCCAAAACAAAGGGAAACCACAATGCTTTCTTCAGTTACGTCAGGAACCTTTGTGGCAAAGTCCAGGTTTGTTCCGAATTAGTACTTAACGGTATCACTTACACTGATCCTGTTGACTTAGCCAACCTGCTAGCAGATAGGTTCAGTGCAAACTTCATCCCCCTGTCCTCCCAAAGGCCCTTTTGACTTCCCTGATACTTGTCCTGCACCTCACATCTCCATAGATCAAGTGTTAAAGGCCTATCCAGGGCAAAGAACACATCTTCCATGGGACCTGATAGCATCCCAGGCTGTATTCCATAGCCCTATCCAGGGCAAAGAACACAACTTCCATGGGACCTGATAGTATCCCAGGCTGTATTCCATAGGCCCTATCCAGGGCAAAGAACACAGCTTCGATGGGACCTGATAGTATCCCAGGCTGTATTCCATCTCCAGCAAGAACTAGCTTTGCCACTGAGCACCCTACTCAACCACACCTAAGTACAGGCTTCATTCCAGCAGAGTGGAGAACTGCCATTGTCATCCCTTTGCACAAACGTGTTGCCACTACTGACCCTGGAAACTATTAGTTTGACAGGTCTGATCTGTAAAGCCATGGAGTGTATTATTATGGATCTCATAAACAAGGATATAGGCAATTTCCAAGCACCTGAACCCACCCAGTTTTTTTTTCTCCAAAAACATTTTATTATTAATTTATACAAATGTACAAATAAGATAAAGTCTGACAACTGAAAACAGTGAATAATACAGTTGTAGTACCATGATAACTACTAAAACTCTAAACTCTACCACATTATTTATTTATTTATTTTACATTTATTGACCGGGATTTTCTGACTGAGCTGAAGAGCTCTTTTTCAGTGGAGGCCCGGGGAGAAAAGCTCCAACATTTTAAACAATTTTCATTATAAATTAGCATTAAACAGCAATGTTACAGGATTATTACAAGGCATTAAGTAGGAATACAATGTTACACAGTGTCAATAATCAGGAGTATAGCATAACTATTTCAAGATGTATAAAAAGAAATATGTCATGAAGATGAGTATAGTTTTTGGGGTAAGTGGTTACAAAAACCCAGTTTTATCATAATGTAGTTGCATGAAGACCATTATAATAGAAGGTTTCTCTGAGGCGATTTGCTTAATAGATTTTTAGAAGACAGTAGAAGGAGTAGTCAAGGAAGATTAGAGAGAGCTAGTGAGAAGAGTGAGTTAAGGGCAGAAAGTAGATTAAGGTATGAGAAGTAGAGGATGTTAAGGAGGGAGAGTGCAGTGGCAGGACCAGTGACTTTTAAAGGGCTCTTTGGTGCCTG
Source organism: Protopterus annectens (assembly GCF_019279795.1). NCBI lineage: Eukaryota > Metazoa > Chordata > Ceratodontiformes > Protopteridae > Protopterus > Protopterus annectens. The sequence goes on along the minus strand of NC_056732.1, from coordinate 1,516,126,201 downwards.
TCTTAAATTGTTTAGGATTTTTAAGGGTCCTGATTTCTAGTGGGAGCCTATGCCAAGTAATAGTAGAGTGATAGCTGTACATGTTGCGTCCAAATTTAGACTTGGGTTTGTAGTAGGTTTTGGTTAGAGCTTCGGAGAGGTCTGGAGGGAGAATAATGGGAGATGAGAGGGGATAGTGCCGGGCAGTAGGAAGGCTGGTATAGGACAGCATGGATGATCTGGAGCTGAGGGAGAAGAAGCTAGTGGGGTAATTCAAACCAGTTTAGGTGTTTGAGAGAGAGACAGCGATGGGATTTGTAGGTTTGTTGGGCAGCAAATTTAGCAACCTTGTTCTAGGTAGATTTGAGTTTGGTCAGGAGTGCTGAGTTACGATTGGTGAGAATTTGAGAATTGTACATTAAACTGGTTAGAAGGTAGGTAAGAGAGAGACTAATCTTGGCTTCAGAGGTAAGGAATTTCTTGTTACGGTAAAGGAGCCCTAGTTTTGAATGAGTCGTTGATACAGTTATTAACATGCAAGTCAAATTTAAGCTGATCGTCGATGGCTACGCCTAAGAGCTTAGTGCTGGATTCTACCTGAATGGGAGTGTTATTAAGGGACTGTATGGAGAATGAGGGTTTAATATTGTTGAACTTTTTAGGTAGGAAGAGTAACAGCTTTGTTTTTAGGGTTAAGGATGAGCTGGTTGTTGGAGAGCCACGTTTCAACTAAGTTAAAAGATGCCTGAGTAGCTGGGAAGAGCTTAGAGGGGAGAGTTGGCTGTGGTGATGACTGTAGAATCATCTGCATATTACACTAAAGATGACTGAGGACAGGAGGTATAGTGCTGATTAGTAAAGATATTAAAAAGTAAAGGCCTTAGGATAGACCCTTGAGGCACACCCATTTTTACAGGGAGAGGAGGGGGGAGTGCAGAGTGCCACCTCACTGATTGAGATCTATCAGTGAGGTAGCTGGAGAACCATGCAACAATATCAGAGGAGAAGTTGAGGTTATGCAGTTTGTGCAGCAGAAGAGAGTGTGAGACAGTGTTGAAAGCTTTTGAGAGGTCCAAGAATAGGCAAGAAATAAGTTTATGGTTGTCCATGGCTATAGAGACAGTGTTCAGGAAGGATAATAGAGCTGTAGTGGTGCTATGTTTGGGTCTGAAGCAGTGTTGAGTGGGTGTAAGCAGATTTTCTTGCATTAGATACTGCATAACTTGTTTATGAATACATTTTTCTAGTACTTTAGAGAGAGGGGAGAAGATAGCGATAGGTCTAAAGTTGGAGATATCAGAGGAGTTGCCTCCTTTGTGTACAGGTAGAGTATAGCGTTGCTTCCAGATGGAGGGGACTTTAGATTCAGAGATAGAGTGATTGATTAGGATAGATACAGGGACAGCAAGAGAGTCAGCTGCTAGTAGAAGAAAGTTGGAAGGAATATTGTCAGCTGATGCTGAGCATGGTTTTAATTTAGAGAGTAGAGTTTTGATATAGCTAGTAGGTACAGGTTTGAGGGAGAAGGTATTTGAGGAGACAATATTAGGATTAGGTTCAGAAAAGTTGGAGATGTTAGTAGTAGAGGAGTTTGGGTTAGACTGCAGTAGCTTAGATATTGAATCGATAAAATAGGTATTGAAGACAGTGGCAGTTTCTTCAGATGTCTTGTCTGAGCATGGATTGGGGGAGCTAAGATTACCGGGATGCAATATTTGGTTAATAGAGTTCCAGAATTTTTTAGGATTAGATTTTAGGGCTGTGGGAGGTTTGTTATAGAAGTACTTTTTATCTTTGTTTATGTGTTTTTTGTCAGATTTCTGAGTTATTTATATTTTTGCAAGTCTGCAGGGAGCTTAATTTGTGACCATTTTTTCCAAAATTTGTCTCTAGTTATCGTAAGGGTATGAGTGGCTTTTGAAAGCCACAGAGATATGGTGGACTTAATGCGGACTTTGCAAGGGGGACCAAGTGAGTCTAAGATGTTAAGGAAGGTGGAGTTGAAAGCTATGACTGGTTTCTTCTAGTGGGAGTTGGGTAAGGAATTTCCAGTTTACTTGAGAGGAGGGCATTAAAAATTTCTGGATGGAAGTTACAGAGTTTGCGACAAGTGATAAGTCTAGGAGGTTTTGAGAAGTGGGGAGTGAACCTAAGTACTTTTATAGGGGAGTGATCGCTCAGGGTGTTTGGTAGGGTTTCACTAACTATGTACACTATCTACAAAGTGCTAATAATACAAAGGGAGCAGTACCTGCGAACACATAAGGACTACATTTATAACGATTGTTAAAAATTAATATGTATTATCCAGATTAAGTAAAGAGCCATAGTGTATTTCCATATATAGATATGAAGCGCTGGTTCTAACTCTTATCTAATCTGTGAGGATGTGGTCGAAGAGAAGTTTCCAAAATTTCTGATAATAAACACATTTGTTTATATTACTTATACGTTCTTGAGCGGATATGTATTTAATGGCCATGTTCTTAAAGCCAGTCCACATTAGTTTGGTGCGATCTAACCAATTTTTGGTTATATAAAGCTTAATTAGAGAGCAGATAGTAATCAGGACATGATATTTTAATTTAGGGAGCTTAATGTCTGTAATATGAAGAACGGCTAGTTCCCATGTTAGGGTTGATTTCTGAAACCCATTTTTTCTAAACGAACTTTCAAAGAGCACCAAAGTTTATGAGTATGCTTGCAATACCATAATACATGAATGTCAGCTTGAGGAAAACAGCAACATGTACAAGAAGGTGATTTTTTAGGATCAAACTTGTTCAGGATTGAGAGAGTAAAGTTAGCATTATTATTAATCATTCATTGTGTATAGAGAAGTTTTTTAAATGGGGATAATTTGTTAGTAGATTCTACTGCTTTGAGTTTCTGTTGATCTGAGAAAACACAACCCTGTTGATTCCAGTAATTAGAATTTAATATTAAGGAGTCATACTTAACGGAGCAAACTAATTTATATGTGTTTGATAGCATTTTTGTCTTGTCAGATAGGGAATCCATGATTTGTATTAAACTCTTGTCACCAATGGGTGGATCTCTAATTAAAATTGTTAGAAGCTCCTTAATCTGGTGTAATATAATGATACATTTATTGTTTACGTTTAGAGCAAGGCGAAGTTCTTGCATCATTTTACCTCTATGCTTATGTATGTCGCAGACTGTACAGTCTTTAGTTAAGGGATATTCGTTAAGGTTTAACAATTTGTTGTTCATTTTAATATTATAATATGAATAGGTTGAAGCAGAGGTAAGGCTTTATCTAATTTAAGAGAATTTATTAAGTTTTGGAAGACTTTTATTTTCTGCTTTAGAGCATTATTTCATTTAGTGTCTCTAAAATTCCTCTGTGTTATGAAGGGGAGGGCTTTCAGGTTAATGTTGCCCGTGGACATGTGATGGTACCAGATTTCCACCCATGATGGGGACCAACTATCTTTCATAGGCTTAAAGATTGAAACCGAGATGAGTCTGTTAGCACATATAATCATGTAATAAAGCTGAAAATCTGGTAAATTTAATCCTCCTTTTTCTTTTGAATAAGTCAGTTTTGAATATTTTATTCTAACTGATTTGGGAAACCAGACAAATTTGATAAGTTCTTTAGTAACTTTGTGAAAGAAATTATTTGGGATAGCATAGTTCGATGCATTAAAGTGATATAATAATTTGGGTAGGGTGTTCATTCTGATAATCACTGTTCTGGACAGTATAGAAAGTTTCATTTGCTGCCATCTATGTAGATCTTGCGTGATAGTGGTCCACGTTTTAAGTAGATTGTTCTGATACACTGAACTGATAATTAATAATGTTCATAAAGAATCCCTAAATATTTGAGATAGTAAGCGATTTTGAAAGGAGAATTCGGAAAACAGTTCTCTTTGTGGCTTAGGGGGTTGATAGGAAAGATAAGAGATTTATTTTCATTAACAATATAGTCTGAGACACTTAAAAACCTACCTATTGAATCAACTATCTTTTTTAGGTCTGTGTTAGGACGTTCAAAATAGATAATTAAATCATCTGCAAAGGCTGAAAGGGATATTCTGGTATTTAAGATTGGGGATATAGTGAAAGGTACTTTGTAAAATGTGTAAATACAGGGGCTCAATATATAAATTAAAGAGGAGGGGTGAGAGTGGGCATCCCTGTCTCGTGTCATTAGATATCTTTATGAGGTGCGATAAGGTTTTGTTGATGTAAAGGCATGTAGATGAGTTGATGTAAAGGATTTTTATCAGACTGATAAATTCCTCAGGAATGTTAAAATGTAATAGGGATGTGAATAAAAAATTCCAATTAACTTTGTCAAATGCTTTACAGGCATCAAGCATCAAAGCATATCTCAGATTTCTATCCATCTTAGTAAGTTGTATTATAGAGTCAAGGGTTAGGGTATTGTTCCATGTGTGTCCACCTGAAATAAATCCAGACTGATCTGGGGATACTATAATGGGCATAACTTTTTTAAGTCTTTCTGCTAGTAATAAGGAAAAAAGTTTGATATCAATATTGATCAAAGAAATAGGCCTGTAACTCAGTGGGTTCAATTTATTTAGGTTATTTTTATTAATAAATATTGTTTTTGAGTTGTTTATATAAAGATCAGCTATACCATTTAGTTCAATATAATTAAATACTTTTAATAGAATGGAAGACAGTTTTTTACTGAAAGTTTTGTAAAATTCTGATGTATACCCGTCTGGACCAGGAGCCTTGCCTAATTTTAATTTCCATATTGTCTCATTAATTTCTTGTTGGCTAAGTGGGGCAGCAAGGAGAGTTGCCTGTTTGTCATTTTATTTGGGAAAGGTAAGATTTTTGAGGAATTCCTCAATCTTGTGGCTAGGAGTTTGTTGGGTGTCCATTCCACAGATCTCAGAATAGATTTGTTGAAATAATCCTATAATTTGTGTGTATGATTTATATAATTTGTTGTGGAAATGTAACACTGATATCCGGAGGGTTTCTTGTTTACTTTCTATTATTCTCGCTAGGGTTTTAGAAGGGATCTGTGCCCATTCCGAGTACTTGGCAATAGACCTGAACTCTTGTAGCGAGTAGTTATATTGATAAAGATCAAAAAATTATTTTTGATTATTATTAATTGATTTCTCTAGATCAGGAATCTGGTTTTGTTGATACTTCTCTTCCAGATCTTTGAGTGTAGCTATTAGTTTATTTTCTTTTTCTTTCCCAATTTTGTTTTTTTAGATATGAGGCTTTTTGAATTAGTATCCCTCTAAGCCTTGACTTACACGCTGCCCATTGAATGTTGTATGGGATATCGGTGGGCTCTACATTATTCTCATGTAATGCTAATGTATCTGAAATCTCCTGAATCACTTCTGATTTTAATAATAAGTTATTGTTTAGAGACCAATTACACCTATTAATCGTACCTGATGATATATATGACCAGCTTAATTTTAATGAAATTTCTGAGTGGTCTGATAGGTATCTGGGTTCAGCTGATTATTTTATTTTCCGACGAGTCAATAGTTCTGAGATGAGAAAAAAGTCAAGTCTAGACCAGGAGTTGTGGCATTTAGAGTAATAGGTGTAGATATTGTTTTTTTTTTTTGGGGATCATCACCAAACGAGATGGGATCAATAAGGGAAAAATCTGACATAAGTTTGGTTAAGGCTAATGAGGCTTGATAATTATGTTGGGCTGGATTGCTGGTACAATCTAGGCCTAGGGCAATAACTGCATTCCAGTCACCTCCAATTATGTGATAATGATCAGGGAAGAAACACAAGAGATTGTAAATTTCTAAAATGAAATCATGTTGTTTTAGACATGGGGCCGTATAAACTTAAGAATAAGGTAGGTTTTTCCTTAGAAGGGATTAGGGCCATGAATGAAATAGCACCGTATACCACATTCATCATATTTATACTCTACAATTGATTCTTGAAAACATTTTTTAATTATAATAGCCACCCCTTTAGAGTTTGATTTATCCCCCGCAGCAACTATTAATTTTATTCATTTCCTATCGGCAATATTCTTCCATTCATCATTAAGCATGTGTGTTGCATGTATAAAGCATACATTTGCCTCGGATTTAAATAGTAAATGTAACACAAATTTTCTCTTATTTTTGTTTTGTAGACTTCTCACATTTCACAACTCTATCATTCCACATTCCTACGGTATAGATTGTCTCTCATGTAGTGTCAGTTTTGTTATGAAATATCCTTTGTTCTGTTTACCCTTAGATTGTTTACAGCAGGTAAACTGAGAATGTCTCCTAAATTAGTAGCACCCAACTCTTTCAAAACTAACCCTGTGCCTAACCACCTATACTCCTTATTTGAAAGAGCATGGATTGGGAGGGTTACTAAATGAGCCATGAACATGTAATGTCTTAATAAAAGGGGGGGGGTGTAACCTATAGATATTAATAAATGTAACCCTTTAGACTCATGAGTAAAACATGAACTATTATACATCTCTAAAATTACCCCAAAACTAGCCATCCTTAACCCTACTTGAGGTATCCACGACCTCCTACAAGTGTGTTGTGCCACAACTACCTAAGAAGAGGGTGATTGTTGATAAGACTGTTTTACTTAGTTATTAGGATGTAGATCATAACTTCTGCCATGTTTATACCGATACTTAACCAAGTCTCAAGTGAGTTTAAAGATATTTAGCTACTGTTTAGTAAGGAATCATGCTTTGATTATACCTTAACAACTCCACAGTGTAGGGAGCATATTATCTCACTCAGTTCTAAGCCCTATCTAGAGTTAGGTTAGGCTTAGCTTCAATGTTAACACAGGTGAAAAACCAAAATTTATCTTATGTAACATATAACAGGGCTCCTAGAACATTAATTCAATTTCTGTTATACTTAGTTATATTCTTTTATGTTTTCTAGGCCAAACCAATAAGCAATAAATGTTAGAATAGCCTATTGAATAAAGATTGAGTAAGTAATCTGAACAATAACTTGTAAGAGCTCATAGAATATGACATTACGGGTTAACATCTAAAGTTATTCTGAGATGTGTTAGGTACTTTTGTACCTATATACTACAAACACGTTAGTCTAACACAGCCCCAGTGTAGAAGAGTGAATGCAAGTAATAGCAACTGACCTCAGCATAAAGTATCAAAGTACAATCTCGCTAACTTAGATGTATGTAAAGCATACATAGAGTGCACAAATCAATCATACTAGAGCATATAGTGAAAACAATCTAGCCTCATTATCACTAAATTACAATTGAGATTGAGTATAGAAATGGTACTATAGATTCAAATCGGGAAACTGATTGGACTAACTTGCAAAGCTCAACAGTGCTAACAAGAAAAAAATGGGGTTATATCTCATAGCCTATAATTTAAATCAGCTTTTATAACTATATTTCTAATTGAGCTAATAGCACAGCAGTAATAGTTAAAAACAGAAGTGGGCATGTAATCGTAGATGTCCATCTTTTTTAGAGCCTGCAAGCAAGCTAACGCCCAGCAAGACCAAACTAAGTAGATGAATTTTCTTATGCATTGTATATTATCTTATTTGCAAAGATGAAAAAGGGCAACAACAGTATGAATACAATAAGAAACAGTAGGTTGGCTAGCATAAATCAGCGAATTTGTCTTGAAAACATGCCACAACAGCATAAAGGTAAGACCAGTTATGCCCTGTATTCCTGTTCCATTAAATGAAGGCTCCAAAGTAGGATCGATCATGTAGTGTATGAAAATATAAGGTAGTTATAGTGAACAACAGATATAAAATGTCTTGCATGGTTAGAGCAAAACCCCTATCAATATCTTCCATAAGCACGCTGAAGCCTAAAGTCAAGCATGGAAATGGCTGCTCATGACAAGTTATTTAACTCTGGTGAATAATGCGCATTACCTGTTCCAAGACACCTTCCTCTTAAATGAACTCGATGAGCCAAGTTTAAGCAGTAGCGATGGTTCACGTTTAAATCAAGTAGAGACTCTTTCCCTAAATGTTCTATAACTTACGTATAGTTACTGTGTAGTAAGCTTGACCCTGATCCTATCATGAGATTACGTAAGGGTAAGCTATGGTGACACAGAAAGTTGTTGCTCTTAACAGCTCCTACATATCAACAACTTCTTTATTTATCATTCCTGAGCTTCCATAAGAAACTTGAAGGTGTACTTCTGGTACTCTTAAGTCTTGTTTTACTGGAACCGGGAGAAATCTTTTATAAGAAAGAAAAATAAAGAGGAATTAATGACACCATCAAGACAGCAAGATGTAATATTTTGCCTTAAAGAGGATTCATGATTCCAGCGCTTTTCCAAACCAATTAATGAATGCTACTTTACTTTCCTTGGGTGAGTCTCCTGCATATTTAACATTGTTGTTATAAAAGATTAGAGTGTTGGGGAAGCGCATCTGGAATTTTATTTTCCGTTTAATTAACTCTGCACAAAAGGGTGAGAGACTTTGTCGTTTCTCTTTAATCACTGTCAAAAGGTCCTGGGACAAGGTGATTCTGTGGTTATTCCAGTTGATTTGCTTTTTCTTCTTGGCAGCTAGTAATATTCTCTGTGTGTCTTGATAGTTTAATAACTTGACGTATATTTGTCTTGGTAAATCTGGATCCTGTCTATTACATAGAGCTCGGTGTGCCCTTTCAATTACTATATTGTTAAGGTCCTCACCAGACTGTAAGACTGTGCCAAAAATCTGTTTAGCCACATTGATTACAATATTATGCTCATATTTCTCAGGTAACCCTCTTATCAAAATATTGCTGCAATGGCTCCTAGCCTCAAGATCGGTGATTTTCTGTTGGATTTCTGAGAAAGCACTATTTTTGGCGTCCATTTCATCTCAAAGTTTTTCTATATGGACTTCATTTGCATTTGTTTTGGCTTCAATCAGGTCTAAGCGATCAGCAATTTGGCTGATTGTGTTTCCGAAACTGCAGAGTTGGTCAGAGAAGCTTTGAACTGCAGACTGAAGAGGTAGAAGGGCTTGTTTAAGCTCATCCATCTGTATAACTGCTTCAGATTTTTGTTTTGTGCTAAAATTGAATAGATCTTGTTGAAGTTTCGTTGTTTTCTGTCTTTTACTTAGTATTTCTTTTTCTGGAGAAGCTTTAGCTGAAAGTTTCAACTTTGTAGTCTGAGTCTCCATACTTTGTTTTTTACATCCTGGAATATTCTCCGATAGCACACTTGGATAGAGTAATAAAAAAGTTTTCAGGCCTATAATTAACATGTGGTGGGGAGACTCAGGAAAGCTCAGAAGATAAATAAGGATTTTTCTAGCAGACTGAAGTCAGGGATAGCTCTTTTTTGGTTAAGATCTGATGAGCATAAAGTCAATTATCAGGATTGCTTGTCCATAGTGAAGTAGTATGGCTTTTGACGATAATTAGCTGTTGTTTGTTAGGAGCTCTGTGGAGAGGGTGTTTATCAGACGTCCAGCATCTTGGAAAAATCGAACCCACCCAATTTGGATTTGTCAAGGGCAGATCTTGCCTACTGAACCTGGTTGACTTCTTTGAGACTGTCACCAAGGTCCTGGATGAGGGAAAGTCAGTATATAGAGCTTACCTTGACTTGGCCAATGCCTTTGACACAATCCCCCACTCAGGCATCATCAAAAAGCAAACACAACTTGGCGTAAACCCCTATCTCATTAGGTGGGTGGCTAACTGGCTCACAGACATTACCCACAAAATCAAAATAGGCACCTCCACCTCCGATAGTAGGCCTGTCACTAGTGGTGTTCCTCAGGGATCTGTCCTGGGACCCCTACAGTTTGGCATCTACTTCTCAGAGGCCCAGGCAAAGATAATAGGCCTGTGGCTGACCAAGTTTGTGGATAACTGTAAGTTGAGTGCTGTCAGTGACGCTCAAAATTATGTTAACATACTGCAAGAGAGTCTCACAGCAACAAATGACTAATGCCAAAGTAAAGGACTCAAGTTAAAGTAAAAAAAAATGTATCCTCATACGATTCGACAAAAACACGGCCCATACTGATTACCACATCAACGGCAACCCACAAAGGACACAACCTGTGATGAGAGACCTAGGTACTCAGTTTGACAACAATCTCACATTCGACCATCATGTAGCGGCAGTCAACAGAAAAGCCTTTTACTTGGTTCATCTTATAAGTAAAGGGACTGCATCCAGAAAAAAGGTTATTACCTCTCTATACTCCTCCCTCATTAGACCAATAATTCGAGTATAACGCCCTGTTTGGTATGCACCTATCCAAACATCTGCATCAAAGGAATCCATGATTTCTAAAACCTGTCCTATGTGGACAGGCTCAAATCACTATCACTCTACTCAGTATCTTACAGATTGCTCAGAGGTGATCAGTGTCTCACCTACAAGGCAATCTCAGACCCTGCCCTAATAGAGATTCTCCATATCCATATGTCTAACTCTTCGCACATTACCCACTCGAAAGGCCTGAATCTAATATGCGAATTCAACAAAACCTGCTGGAGAGACAGGTTTGTCTCCCAGAGGCTGCCCAGTCTCTGGAATAGACTTGCAATGCATGTCAAACAGAGTTTCTTACTGACCCTCTTCAAGCGCAACCTTGATGAGTGGAGGGGAAACCACAAATTTGTCCCAGGGGTTCCACCTGTGTCCCTGATTAACAGGGGCAACAGGTGCTGACTGAGGATAAACACTTGGCTAGTGCTGTAAAAGCCCCAGGGCCATTAGCCTAGTGACCTCCTATGATCCTCTCTCTCTCTCTCTCTCTATATATATATATATATATGTGTGTGTGTATATATACATATATATATATATATATATATATATATATACACACACACACACACACACACACACACACACACACATATATATATATATATATATATATATATATATATATATACACAGACACAAATTATCATGTATACCTGAATCAATGGCAGAGGCTTCCACATGTAAACACAAGAGCTTATCTATCTATCTTATTTATCTGTCTATCATCTTTTTTCGGTGGCCAGCTCAATCCCACTAGGTTAGTATCCTCTTTTCAGGGGAGACCCAAAGTGGTATTCGTACAGAACTGGAGAGGTTTGGCCAGGGCACCAGGAATTTCCCTTAATCAGTAGGTGGCGCTATACAGGTACTTCCTACCTTGAGTCATACAGAAATGTTAATTGTCTGTAACTAAGAAATCTTTGGTAGGTGTGTTTTTGTACTCTAGGGTTAACACCTGTCCCACTTCGCGAGGGACAGTCCCTCTTTGGGCAGTTGTGTCCTGCAAAAAATTTAAAAAAATGGCAAATGTCCTGAAATTTTAGGACAAAAATATTTCCTATATTTTCTTTAATAGCTGCATAAAACAGTTATTTTGTATCTGAAACACAAAAATGTTATAAGAAACAGAATAAGCAACTAAAATGTTACAAGAATAAGCTTTTATTTAGGAAAAAAAGTGAAGTTCTGTCCTTTGTACTGGCCGTGGGTATGTTTTGCCCTGCAAAATCTGACTTTTCTACAAAAAATGTCCCACTTTGGGCATTTGAAAAGGTGGCAACCCTATTGTACTCTGAATCTGCTATTGTTTTGCATACTAATTTTTTAAACTGCAACATTGACTGAAAGTGTTTTTTTTTTGACTAGGTATTAGTACAGATGATGGATAAGGCAGGTGTTACCAGACCATACGTTTGGAACAGGAGAGATATTTTGGAAGAAATTTGGGAAGTTCATTCTCCTGCTCAGAATAAGTAGAGCAACATTCAGAGGAACCTCAAAAATGTTGGGGCAGTAAGGGTTGAAGTCATGGGAATTGTATCTGTGCAGCCCAAAAAGAAAACCATTCCAGTTGAGCTTCATCTTTCCTCTTCTGCAGTGAGTGCACTTCAGACTTAAAGCTGTGCAAGACAGAAATGCACATACACTGCTCAGCATCAGTGTTTCATTGATAACAGACCTGTAATCCAACTGGTAGTGAAGTCATTAAAACTACTGACAGACTCCAAGTCTGGGACAGTTCTGCAAAGCCTTTCTGCTGCACATATTATACCAACTAGTCAGGATTTGAATCTTTCTTGGATTTTTTTTTTTTGCATCAGATGCCAATTGTGTCATGGCTCTATTTTCTCCTAAAAGTAACAGGTACGTTGCAATCTACTGATCTTTCTATTTCAAAAAGAAACCACTTGGTTTAATTGTTCAGAATCAGAAGGGATATTTTGTATGAGACTTACATCCTCTCTGCTGTACAGTTTCATTTTGCTCCAACGACTTTAGATCCTAGAGTTATATGGACTATTACTTGGGTAAAACTGCAGAGAGAATCCCGTGTTATTCAATTCAGAAACATAATTACTATTTTTGGTTCCTATGATACATTATGTTACATCTCCCAGCCCAAGATTTCTTTCTTTTTTTGGTAAAAGAAGTCATCATATCCATAACTGTCCTCATCACCAGTGTGAACGGTGTGATGAAAAGGGAACACACTGGGTTTGCTTGCAAATCTTGGTGTAAAACTTGTGGCAGGTGATAAACATCTTTTGTTCGACTGTCAGCAGGAATGAAACAAATCTGCTTTTGCCTCAAAATTCTGTTACTTTTATTGAACCATCTGACAATGATTTTGAAGGGGTTTTTTTACCTGCTACATCTTAACGCTGATATCTGCAGCTTCAGTTAATGAAGAGGATTTGCTTGTTGGGGGATTGTACTGCTATACCTTCTTCTACTGTTAGCAGATCGAAGCCTCTTTCTGATGCTCTGACTGTTACAACTTCTTTAAAAAACATGAAAAATAAAAATGGGAGAATTGGAAAAAAAAATACAATTTATGTATAAAAGAAATAATTTAAAAATCGAAACAGATTAGGCATTTTTTTCAGAATCACTGAATAAAGTAGGAGGAGGAATTATGAAGGTGGTATTTTCAGATCATGAGGCAATTTAGGCAAGATCAGGTACAAACATGGATTATGTTAGAGTATGGAAACGAATAAAGAAATTCAAGTGAGGGAAGAATGTGAAGAGGAGGCTAAAAACTACACAAGGAACATTTAACTACCAGACTTATGCACACAAATCGGACTGGATACAGGGAAGAATACAAATAAAAAGTAAAAAAAAAAAAAAAGTACAAAAGAACAGAGAATAAATGTTATAGTGATATCAGAACATAAAACAAATACGAACATTTGGAATTTGATGGAAGAAAATAGAGAGGAATACAAGAACAAAGAGAAAAATGTATGAAAAGAATAAAAAGAAAATGTTAACGTTAATAAAAAAAAGTATCAAGTACAAAGTAAAAAAGAGAACTATTGCCTTTTTTTGATGGGTGGGGGGAGTTGAGAGACAACATTTGGTAATGAAGATGCTGAAAAATAAGGATGGGAAGTTAATAATAGAATAAGTTAATACTGAGAAGGACGTTTCTGGTTTTTAAAAGAGAAATACAGATGAAACAGGAATAAACGGAAAGTAAAATGGAAATGCGAAAAGCTTTTAAAACGGGGGGATGAAAGACTAAAGAAAGAAATAAGCACAGAAGTAGAGAAGACTATCAAAACTTGTTAGAGGAAATTCATCTCCTGCATTAGATTTAACAGATAATAAATTTTACAAAAATATGGATGAGAAACAGAAAAAAATATATGTTAAAGTGTTGAATGAAAGAAAGATGGTTAGGAGAAGATAATATGATTAATACAGGGAAAATAAATGTTAGAAAACTAGACACCAATTTCATTGATTAATGCAGAGTACAAGATACTGATGGAAATAACATAAACGAGGATGGAAAAAAGATTGGAGGGAATAGTTATACGGATTAACAGGAAAAAACAAGAAGTGAGATGTTGAGGAAAGGAAAACAGTATAATGTATAAAAGATGAAGGAAAAGAAGTTAGAATTATAGGAAGTGACAGTGAAATAGTATATGATAATGTTATAAGAGAGCAAGTATGGGAAATCTTGAAAGCATTACAATGTAGGCAGATAATTAGACTAATGAAGACTGTGCATTAGAGAGGTAAGACAAGTGTATTAGTCAATGGCAGGGTCATAGAGAAACAGAAGACCAAAATATGTGTGAGACAAGGTTAAAGGAGGATAACAGAGAAAGGTGTGTGAGACAAGGTTATGGGAGAATAACAGAGAAAGGTGTGTGAGACAAGGTTTTAGGACGATAGTGAAAGGTGTGTGAGACAAGGTTATAGGAGGATAACAGAGAAAGGTGTGTGAGATAAGGTTATAGGAGGATAACAGAGAAAGGTGTGTGAGACAAGGTTATGTGAGGATAATAGAGAAAGGAGTGTGAGACAAGGTTATGTGAGGATAATAGAGAAAGGCATGTGAGACAAGGTTATAGGGGGATAACAGAGAAAGGTGTGTGAGACAAGGTTTTAGGAGGATAACAGAGAAAGGTGTGTGAGACAAGGTTATAGGAGGATAACAGAGAAAGGAGTGTGAGATAAGGTTATAGGAGGATAACAGAGAAAGGTGTGTGAGATAAGGTTATAGGAGGATAACAGAGAAAGGTGTGTGAGACAAGGTTATGTGAGGATAATAGAGAAAGGAGTGTGAGACAAGGTTATGTGAGGATAATAGAGAAAGGAGGGTGAGACAAGGTTATGTGAGGATAATAGAGAAAGGCATGTGAGACAAGGTTATAGGGGGATAACAGAGAAAGGTGTGTGAGACAAGGTTTTAGGAGGATAACAGAGAAAGGAGTGTGAGACGATTATAGGAGGATAACAGAGAAAGGTGTGTGAGATAAGGTTATAGGGGGATAACAGAGAAAGGTGTGTGAGACAAGGTTTTAGGAGGATAACAGAGAAAGGAGTGTGAGAAGATTATAGGAGGATAACAGAGAAAGGAGTGTGAGATAAGGTTATGGGAGGATAATAGAGAAAGGCACATGAGACAAGGTTATAGGGGGATAACAGAGAAAAGCGTGAGACAAGGTTATAGCAGGATAATAGAGAAAGGAGTGTGAGACAAGGTTATAGGAGGATAATAGCAGAAAAGCGTGTGAGACAAGGTTATTTGAGGATAACAGAGAAAGGTGTGTGAGATAAGGCTATGGGAGGATAACAGAGAAGGGTGTGTGAGATGAGGATAACAGAGAAAGGTGTGTGAGACAAGGTTATGGGAGTATAATAGAGAAAGGTGTGTGAGATAAGGTTATAGGAGGATAACAGAGAAGGGTGTGTGAGACAAGGTTATAGGACGATAACAGAAAATGGTGTGTGAGACAAGGTTATGGGAGAATAACAGAGAAAGGTATGTGAGACAAGGTTATGGGAGGTTAACAGAGAAAAGTGTGTGAGACAAGGTTATAGGAGGATAATAGAGAAAGGCATGTGAGACAAGGTTATAGGGGATAACAGAGAAAGGTGTGTGAGACAAGGTTTTGGGAAGATAACAGAGAAAGGAGTGTGAGACAAGATTATAGGAGGATAATAGAGAAAGGAGTGTGAGACAAGGTTATAAGAGGATAATAGAGAAAGGTGTGTGAGATAAGGCTATGGGAGGATAACAGAGAAAGGTGTGTGAGACAAGGTTAAGGGAGTATAATAGAGAAAGGTGTGTGAGATAAGGTTATAGGACGATAACAGAGAAAGGTGTGAGACAAGGTTATAGGAGAATAACATAGAAAGGAGTGTGAGACAAGGTTATAGGAGGCTAACAAAGAAAGGTGTGTGAGACAAGGTTATAGGACGATAACAGAGAACGGTGTGTGAGACAAGGTTATAGGACGATAACAGAGAACGGTGTGTGAGACAAGGTTATGGGAGAATAACAGATAAAGGTACGTGAGTCAAGGTTTTAGGACGATAGAGAAAGGTGTGTGTGACAAGGTTATAGGGGATACAGAGAAAGGTATATGAGACAAGGTTATGGGAGGTTAACAGAGAAAAGTGTGTGAGACAAGGTTATAGGGGATAACAGAGAAAGGTGTGTGAGATAAGGTTATAGGACGATAACAGAGAAAGGTGTGAGACAAGGTTATATGAGGATAATAGGGAAAGGAGTGTGAGACATGTTTATGGGAGGTTAACAGAGAAAAGTGTGTGAGACAAGGTTATAGGGGATAACAGAGAAAGGTGTGTGAGACAAGGTTTTGGGAAGATAACAGAGAAAGGTGTGTGAAACAAGGTTATAGGGGATAACAGAGAAAGGTATGTGAGACAAGGTTATGGGAGGTTAACAGAGAAAAGTGTGTGAGACAAGATTATAGGAGGATAATAGAGACAGGAGTGTGAGACAAGGTTATAGGAGGATAATAGCAGAAAAGCGTGTGAGACAAGGTTATGGGAGTATAATAAAGAAAGGTATGTGAGACAAGGTTATGGGAGGATAACAGAGAAAAGTGTGTGCGAAAAGGTTATGGGGGATAACAGAGAAAGGTGTGTGAGACAAGATTATGGGAGTATAAGAGAGAAAGGTATGTGAGACAAGGTTATGGGAGGATAACAGAGGAAAGGTGTGTGAGACAAGGTTATGGGAGGATAACAAGAGAAAGGTGTGTGAGACAAGGTTATAGGAGGATAGTAGAGAAAACAGTGTGAGACAAGGTTATGGTAGTATAATAGAGAAAAGTATGTGAGACAAGGTTATGGGAGGATAACAGAGAAAGGTGTCTGAGACAAGGTTATGGGAGGATAACAGAGAAAAGCGTGTGAGACAAGGTTAAGGGAGGATAACACAGAAAGGTGTGTGAGACAAGGTTATGGAAGGATAACAGAAAAAGGTGTGTGATACAAGGTTATGGGAGGACAATAGAGAAAGGTGTGCGAGACAAGGTTATGGGAGGATAATAGAGAAAGGTGTGTGAACTTTTGATCAACATGTTGTAAGAAAGTCCTACTATACTACACAGCTTATAAACACAGGGATTGGCTCTAGATGTAGGGATGGCAGTGTCCACCATAAGCAAGCAAGATTAACAGATGAGAAGAAGTTGCAACACTAAGCATTACAACATTAATAACGTAACATTATAATAATATTAATAACATCAGTAACAGCACAACATTGTTGTAAGAAAGTCCTTCCATACTGCTCAGCTTATAAACTAAGGTACTGTGTCTACATCTCAGGATGTCATTGTCCCCCTTTATGCAGCCCTCATTAGGCTAGTCATTGAATATAATGCCCCCTTTGGCATGTGCCTGTCCAGACACGTGCAACAACTGGAACACCCACAGAGATATCTTACTAAAAGGATACAAGGCCTAAATACACTTCCTGTCACTGTATTCAGTATTCTACAGATTGCTAAGAAGTGACCTGTGTCTACCATACAAGTTATCTTTTCACCCACTACTGATGGATTTACTGCACATCAGCAAGCCAAATGACAGAAATGACATCAGAAATACTTGGCCTAGGTGTTTAAACTTTTCTGCAACATCAACAGAATGGTTTGGAGATGCAGGTATATTTCAAAGAGGATAGCGCTGCTGTGGAACAAGCTCCCTATCCACATAAAACAAAGTTCATCCCTGTCCATTTCTAGTGCAACTTAGACTTATGGATGGGAAATAGAAAATTTACCCCAGGACTGTCCCCTGTACTACTAATGGACAGAAGAATCTCCTAAATGCTTTATCCCATGCATAGGTCTCTCTTCAAATCATCAATGGTATGATCTCAGTTTTTCTTATTAAGGTATAATATATAACTGTTGACCATGGGATGGGTAAGGCCGATCTATAACCAAATGGGATAGGTTATTTCAAGCACAAACAAGGAAACTGGTTAGGTTTAAAATGGAAAGGTAGCTAACCTAGTACCTACCTATGAAAGCTAGAATATTTAGGGTCAGTGAGAACTGAAAAAAAAAAACACTGCAGATAGTTTTTAATTTTTTATGAGGGTAAAGATCAAACCCAATTAAGAGAAGAATAATGTATAATAAAACAGACAATGGAAAATGTTATTAAAAAACGGCATTTATTTGGCTTCATTATGTTTGTATAAGATAATGAGAGGCAGAAAATATGAGAAAAAATATGGGGAGTAAAATGGCTGAAAGAAAGTATAAGGAAATGAGGCAGGAGGTTGAAGGGAAAATAAAGTAAAAACTGTGAGGGAGAAGAGTGAAGGAAAAATACTGGAATGAAAAATAAATATTGAAGAAACTGAGGATAAAAGAAAAATATATTAAGAAATTATTAAAGAGATTATTTTACATAAATCCATGGGAAAAATAGAAAATAAGAAAAAGGCTATTAAAGGAAATAAGCTGTGGAAAGATGGACAAGATTTTCTTTGAAGACTAATTACAAGTGAAAGGTGAAATGAAGTATAAATCATTTGAATACAGGATATGTTTAGCATGTGGAGAGATAAACACTATGGAACTTTTTTGGATTGGATTGGATTGTGTTGGGGGAAAAGGTTGTGGGAGGTGTTAATATAAGCAAAAGGAATAGGAGTGGGTTGAAAGAAATGAAAATAATACTGTGTACAGGGTATACATACAAAAAAATGAGACAAATCGAGATAAAAAGATAAAATGTGCATGGCAGTGATATTTCAAATGCAGCAAGCAAGAACAGAGGAAATGTTATTTAATAAAGTGTGAGATGAGATACATATTTGCAGAAAGATAAAATTTTGTTTGTGGCAAAAAGGCTGGGACAGACAAATAAAAAGACACTGTTAAATTTGGAGATGTGGAAAAACAATTTTGATTTAATATGTACTATTTATTTATACATTTTTATTGAACACCAGAAATTATTTCTAATGTATTAAAGTATTTATTTGATGGGGAATTTTATATAAAGAAGAAATAAAGGACCCCTACCCTTTTCAATAGGTGCCTACCATAGGTCTATATTATATTAGTGAACGCTTGAAATTGCGAACACTATATAATCGACCTAAACACTACGAAAATACAAAATGTCAAACACACGGATCAGATCTGTAAAAAAAAGACAAAACACAAAATAAAGTGGAGGCCTTTGCCCCCCCCCCCACACCTCCCCTACTTAAACATACCAATTCCGAGATCGCACCACAGTGGAGGTAATGGCAAAACCCCGAAAATGGCCCAGTGATTATTTTTTCCCTAGGAAAAAAATCGTTGTTCCGTGCTTTCAGCATACTGCTATTTTGCGTAAACACGTTCGACGAAACAGCATTCACAACTTTAAGCATTTGCTTAAATAATAGGAACCCCCTACCATGGGATCTTTTGCACCCACCTGAGCTACCATCAACGTAGGCAGATCGAACCTTAGTTTAGCGTCTCATTCAAAGGATGACATACTCAAGAGTGCACCACCCCCTCTTATGCTGCACTACAGTGTCAATGGATGTGGGAATAGAACCCACAGTCTTATAGGTTCATAGGTGTGTACTAGGCTAATGGCCCTGAAGCCTTTACAAGCCTAGCCCAGAATGCCATGGCATCATGCTGCCCGACGTTGGTTCCCAGTGCCTGTATCAAGTAGAGCCACTGCAGTGATCCCCGGGGTGAACTTTCTATCTTTCTTCTGCACCAAAGGTAGGTGTGATGCCTTTTGCACAAATGATACTCCTCTCAAAGCACTCAAAGCTCTCAAACACTGACAATATTCCCAAAGGTTGAAAACCACACTGTTATTTTTCAAGAAGTCAGCACTAGCCAACTAACTTAAAATAATACCTTCAATGCTATCTTGTGCAGTTAGTTAATTCTTCAACTAGGTCTAACTCACAAACAAGTAATAATTCTACCCTTGACCTTGTATTAACCAACATACTGCATTGATGTACACACTTCTATCTAATAATATTAGGACTGATAAACCCTATATAGATCCAAACCTTCCTAATCTTGCCACATATCAGTAATGAATTGATTGATCACTATATACTCTAGTTTGGATCCCACATGTGCACTTTCACATTCCATAAACACTGTCTACTATCCAAGATACACTTCTTCCTATCACCTGTAGAAGACATATGACCCAACACTGTCCTTGGCTAACAAGTAACTTTAGAATTAAGATGAAACCAAGGGACAATGCTTGGAAAGAGTGGAAACAGACCCCTGATGATCAACAATTACAGGAAACTTTTCTCAGTCTAAGATATTAAAACCTGGACTGCAACAAATAGATAGCTTTCTAAGGAAAAAAACAGGTCTCCTTCACTGCTAAGCCAAGCCTGTTCTGTAAAGAAATTAAACAACTGACAAGATACATTACAAACCCATTAAGTAACTCATTAGCAAACATTTGAAAAGATAGCACCATTTTTGCTAGGAATTACCAACATTTTTTTTCTTTCAGCTTCACATAACCATATAAATATATAAACTCCACCTTTTACCTGGTCTAACTGCCACTTTTGATTTCAATGATATAACCCAATTATATTCACTTGCATCATACACTGCTTCCCTCTGCTTCACCCAACATATGCTAAGGAAACAAAACCCCTATTACTAAGGTTAAGATCATCAAGAACTAAGTTAAGCAAGCTCTAATCTACCTTCCTAAACTAGCAACTGAAAAAATTGCAAGGTCACTTACCCATATTTATAATGTGCCACAAACACCAAAAGTTTCTACCCCTACATTAAAGCACTGCTTAATTATACCAACTCCCTAAACTTATCACACCTAAAAACATAAGACTCATAGCCATTCTCTGTATTTGAAAAACTGTCATATAAGCATCTGTTCAGACATATAAATATATATATATATATATATATATATATATATATATACATATATATATATGTAGATATAGATAGATTGCTCTGTGACAACATGGCTTTCACAACTTATTCAGTACTAGTCAGCATTATTTACTGCCACTGACACCATATACAAGAACTTGAATGATGGGATAATTTCTGCTGCTTTATTTAATGATATGACAAGATAATGTGAAACAGTTAACCATAACTATTGCACACACCTGCTAGATGTAAATTTTTCCCTAATGAATACAAAATTATCTCATGATCAGCTATGACAACAACATTTGAAACAGTTAACCATAACCTGCTGCTACATAAACTTGCTAGATGTCATTCTGGTCCTAACACTGCAATGGTTCTAAAGTTATTTCATGAACATTTGACAAAAGCATTTCAAACAGTTAATCATTACCTGCTATTACGTAAACTTGCAAGATGCATTTTAGACACTAACACTGTGCAATGGTTCAAAAGTTCTAATGAACGTAACCTTTCACGTTTATTTATTTTTTTTATTTATTTATTACTGGCCGGGATCCATTAGGGTAGTAGCCCCTCTTTTCAGGGGAAACCTGAGGTAGTATTTATACAACTACATAAAATTTGTCCAGGGCAGTGGGAAACTTCTCCTAATCACCATTGTTGCAAGCGGGACCCATTCTGCAGAAGCACTTCCTGCTTTTATTCCAGGCATAGAGGTAGTCTAGAGAAACAGGGAGGCAGATGGAGAGAGAAGGAGATGACAGAGTGGTGAGAAAAATGGAGAAAGCAAATATCGAGACCGGAGAATGTGTGCAGGATTCTGAAGAGATGTTTCGAAGAAATCTGTTTGATGGTGATGAGTCGGCAAATGATGGATTTACAATTACAACCTTCCACTCAGGAGGGTTGTAGGATAACTTACTTAAACAAATGATGATGCAGAGCGAACCAGAAAACGAAGGAGAAGTTTCCTGGGGGGACATTCTGGAGAAAAACAAAAGGAGGTTCCAGAGACAATCATGAGGAATAGTGGTGAGATGGAAAAGAAAACATATGCAGAGAAAGTAAATGAAGGCAAAAGGGGAATAGCAGAAAATAAAAAAAACAGAAGTATGCAGTAAGGATTCAAAGTAAAGAAGACAAAGAAATGGACAGTTATGAAAGTGTGGGGCAATTTAATAGCTCATTTGGGTGTAAAAGCACGAGGTAATATCATTTATTTTTATTAACACAGAGATATTTTGTGAATTATATTTGAGACTGTTTTTTTCAATAGAAAATATTCTTGGAGAATACAAACAAAAAAAAGAATGACAAAAAGGCCTCACTGAGACAGATGCCTGGTGTCAAAGCCATGGCCTCAAGCTCAATGCCAAAAAGTGCATTGCCATCCCTTTTGGTAAAAAGTCTGTACCCATGAACTACCACATAGGCGGTAGTCTACTTAACATCAAAAGTGTGATAAGAGACCTTAGGACACAGGTGGACAGCAGTCTCTCCTTTGATAATCACATTGCCACAGTAGTCAGGAAATCCTTCTACGTAGCACACCTCATCACAAAAGGTTTCTCATCCAGAAAAAAGAGGTCATTGTTCCCCTCTACTCATCAGTCATTAGACCCATTATAGAGTACAACGCCCCTTTTGGTATGTACCTCACAAGACATCTACAACAACTGGAGAGGCCGCAGAAATACCTCACAAAGAGGATTACTGGCCTCAAACAGATGCCCTATGCAGACAGTCTCAAAAAACTCCAGCTTTACTCTGTCGCATATTGCCTACTCAGAGGCGATCTCTGCCTAACATACAAAGCTATGTCAAACCCAGAGCTGCTGGACATGCTCCCCTTAAAGAAATCCCAATCCCTTCAAGCTATAAGCTCTGGGGACCTAAACCTTGTCACCACAATAAAAAGATCATGCTGGAGGGATAGATTCCTGTCCCAGAGACGTCCCATACTCTGGAACAAACTACCTATTTATAACAAACAAAGCTCCTCATAGCACTCTTCAAGAAAAATCTTGATGATTGGATGGTTGGATGGGAGATAGGAAATTCACCCCAAGGATCACTTCTGTGGCTCTGCTTGACAGGGGCACAGGAAAATAATTTTCTTGGGTGGCAAAAGCCAGGGTACTGTTTTGCTAGGCTTATATAGGCCCTAGGGCCAATAGCCTAGTACCTACCTATGAACCTATGACTGTAACCCATGGAATCTTTATGTGATAAAAGCAATACAAAAAGGAAAATTCATACAAAATTTCGAACAGAGGTAGAGTGAGAGAGAGAATTTGAAAGGACATTGGAAAACTTTATCTAAAAAAGTACTAGACACTGCAAACGTTTATGAGTTTATAGACTGGTGCCTGGGATTTTAATATTGTGTTAAAAAATAGAAAGTGAAAAAAATGTATGCACATACTAAGCATCATAAACAAGGAGAATAAGGATGCCGTAAATACTGGGGACAGCCCAAACATGATTTTTATGGAAAAGAAGGGCATTTGATAAGTAAAACTATATCCAAAAAGAGGAAACCATGGCACAAAAAGAGGTTCCATTAATAACTAATTGTAAAAGATGATTGCTGTCGCTTCTAACAGACTCTTCTTCAGATCTTAAAATCAATTACTAAAACAAACATTTAAATATGGTACAAACCACTAAACATACCAATCACAATTCTTCTAAAACTGCAATGTCCGATCAGATTTGCTAACACTATGTCTCATTATAATTTTTATAAATTTCCAGATACATTAAAGGATTTTAGTTCACTCTGTGCACCTGGAAAACTGTTTGGAATTATTAAAGGATCTTAGCTCACTCTGCCCTGGTTTCCAGTGATTTCTTTTTTCGTTTTGGACTCAGCTGGTGTATCACTGGATTTGCCTGCATGCTGATTCACTCATTTTTGTAGCATCTCTAATCACAACAGTTGCAAGGATGACTTCTTACTTATCCCATTTCCAAGAAGACTCCCAAGACATGTTCTAGCCCCACAACTACCAAATGGGCTCCTTCATGTTCCTCTGCCATTTCTAATGATGAAGAAGTTTTCCCAAAAGCCAAAGATTCTAAACTGCAGAGTCATCTTTTTAGACCCTTGTCACCAAAAGATATTCACCTCCCTTTTCTACCTAATTTACAGGAGAATTCCCTCTTTTTAAGACCTGGGAGGATTCTGCTGCCCTCATTGTCTGGAAAGTCTCACTTAGACATTTATTTCCTTCAGCTCACCACCTGCCTACTCCTTTTCCAGTATTTGGCAGTAATCCAGCCTATTATGAAAGATTTTCACCTATCCTCTCTTTATACTTAAAGCCCCACACTAAAAAAATGTATGGGCAAACAGACTTTTTTTGATTTTATTTGGGCCAAGTCAAAAGGATTGGACCTCTTTACTGTTCTGCATCCTACAGTTCTTGACTACTTAGCTGGTATCTTTGACTCTGGTTTGAGTATTCATTAAATAAGGTTCACATTGCTGCCATTTTGAATTGTCACCATGGTCTAGATGGCTTAGCCTTGTCTTCCTTAGAGTTGCCAATAATGTTTTGAATGGGTGTTTTTTGTTGAAATCTCTGTTATGCAACCACTACATCCCTGTAACTTGTATTTTTCCTTAGAAAAGTTAACTCAGACTCTGTTTGAACTGGCTGCTACAACTGAATTAATGTTTCTGTCCTAGAAAACACTATTCCTGGTATCTATTACTTCTGCTAGGAGAATTTCTTAAGCATCTGCTCTCTCAGCAGATCTTCCTCATTTAATTTTCCATAGGGATGGAGTCTCACTTACAAAAGAATGTTATTCATTGCCATAACTAGCCACCACAACTAAGTTAAACCTGTGTACTTCTTCACCTGTTTTATTTCCTTATTACTCTAACCATGGAGAGCACTTGTTTTACTTTATGGATGTCAGCCAACAGTTAAGGTACTACTTAAACATAGCTAAGTCCTTTACATAGGACTTTCATGTTTCCTCTATTCCTAGCTCTAGGGACAAAATGTTTCCATAATTATTCTGTCCAGTAGCTTTTTCAATGCATCAGTTTCTTTTTATGTTTTGTATAATAACCTCCGACCTGCTCTTCCTAAGGCACATTCTACTAGAGATATGGCTACCACCATTTCCTTTCTCAATAATGCATGTTTAAAAGACATTTGCATTGTAGATATTTGGTCAGCCTTGGACTGCATCTGTGAAACACTACAAAATTACACCTGTCCTCTAAGCCAGAATGCTCCTGTAGACCCATTATCATCAAAAGCTGGACGGCCTCAGGTCCACTCATTAGGAACAGCTTGGAAAGTGTTTTACAAGTTACAATGGATGAGTCCACTTCTATCAGATAGAAAAGGTAAGTGCTTACCATAATATTATATCTGAAGAAGTACAGCCATCTTCCATAACAACTCAACTCATCTTTCTCCTACCTGCTCTGAAATAGTCTTAGCGTCCTACAGAGGCACGTGTTTTCTCCTTTGCACTTTTTTTTTAGATCTAGACAGGAAGTGCTGTGAGATGTATTACAGAATAAGGAACAGATACTCAGCAGGCTAGGAGAGTTTGGTGTGTCAACAGGGCCTAATGCTTTTGATCCTATTCTTAGCAGCTACAGTAAGATGTCTCATTTCCTACAGTTCTGGCATTACATTAACTGACTACATTTCATACAATAACCTGCATAAAAGATTTCCTCAGAAGAATATCATGGAAGATTTGTTGACAGCGGCAACATCAGGAGACAAAAAGAAAAACTTACATAACTGTAGCATAGTAAAAGTAATTGGACAGCAGAAGGGAGAAAGGGATGTTAGTTTGCAATAAAGATTTACACTCAGTAGAGTTAACTAGATATGCTGGGAGACGGTTCTTAAAAAGAGCCAATGAAATTTAAGTTTCTTCTAATTAATTTGGAGGATAGTACCAAACTTTAGGGGATATCTGGAGAAAGCATCATTCTTATTACATAATACAAAAGGAGGAATTTGACAGGGTAACAGCATCATCTGTGAGTAACACTGAATTGTGGCAGCTAGATTAGTAGTGATATATGCACATACATCATTAGGGAGAAGCTTAAATACCACAACTGCATATAGTGTTGGCACTTACTCACAGAGACAGCACAGTACAGTAATAGTACGATGCTGTAACCTGGTGCCTGTGAGGCTGACAAAACAGAATAGCTTCATGAAAGCCTTTTGTAATGTTAAAGCACACTGCATAATACAATGTACTGAAGGGGAAGGCATATTTAAGTTTACTGATAAGCATGCTATTTGCTATCGACATTCTTGCCTTAGGATCTGGTGCATCGGTTTGAGTTGTGTGAGACCTTTACTAACTGTGAGCAGCTCAACATGGCCACAGAACACAGAGTGGTGTCTACCTACATGCAATGATAACTACAGAAGTCAACTTGTGTGGTGGGAATGCCTAAAGGATCAGAAATCTGTGCAGAAGAAGGAAAAGCTAGTTTATGATCAGTGACAAAAAAAAAGAAATAAACAGAATTAGCTTTACTGGTACTGGCACAGAGCTTATGCTTGCTGAACCAAAGACAGAAAGAGGGGTGGGAGATTGGCGTAATGGTTAAGGTTCTTACCTTAGAAACACAAGGTGCAGGGTTTGATTCTCACATGGGGTAATTGGCTAGGCTTAAAATGGCCCCCAAGGACAATTAGCCTAGTACTAATCTATGAATCTATGCAAAAATGTATGAATAAAATCAGACTGGAGCCACTGCAGTTAGTAAAATTTTAGGAAAAGTAGATCATCCACATAAAGAATGATCTTTAGGGTAGGCGGATCAGGTGGAAGATATTTACAAAAACAAGTAACAGGACTTGCCCAAGTAAGGAGCCCAAAGGAACACTTGATTGAAGGTCAGTGGAGAACAACATTAAGTAAGATAATTTTCTAACCATATTATGGATTTTAAGGAGAAGCCTAAATTAGAAAGTTCTAAGAACACTAAGCGGTGGTCAGCATACTCAAAGACTCTTTTCAGATCCATAAATCTGGCACCAGTGTAAAGGTCCTAGCCCATATTTGCGAAGTTGTAGTCTGCTGCCTAAAATAATAAAATGACAGTATTAAACTCGGCCCAGAAACCATGCTACAGGTACTAAAGTGATAACAGTGCTGTGTCAGATGGTATTTATTTATAAACAATGTGATTAAAAGACAGACTGGCTGGTGAATGAAATTGTTCTTGAAGATAAGGGTGTGGTATTTGGGGTAAGGGAAAGACAGTAGCAAACTTCTCTTCAACAATGATAATTCCAGTAGTAAATAAGAGCCTGAAGATTTGAGTATGTGCTTCTGAAATGCAAAACAAGGCTTTTTGACAAACTTGGCATGAAAGGCATCAAAGGTAAAGGCATCAGCTGGAGTAAGTTTGGTGAAAGAAGCGTAAACAGACAAAACTGAAACAGTACTAAAATTAAACTTGGGTCCTAACGTAAAGTGGTCTAAAACTTGTGGTGGGGTGAGGATAAGACAGGAAAATTAGTACACTCTCTTGAAGGGAGTATAAACACAGAAGAGATTTATGGATGAGATGCATTTACACAAAGATATTTTTTTTAATTTCAGACCACATCCTTCGTGAGTTTCACATGGAGTGAACTTTTGTGCCCTCCAGTAAGATGACATTTTAACCAGTTTGTTAGTAGACAGTGTCCCTAAGGATGGAAGTTGGTTATGGAAAGTTAGCAGATATCCATGAGCATCAAACCTCATATCTAGTATGCATTAGATTTTTGATTTCACTCATTAGCCAAGGGCAGTAACTGCCTTGAAAACATTACTTCTTTTTAAAATAGAGTTTTGCTTATGAACTAAGGTAATGTTAAAGGAGGAAAGTACTTTAACAGAGTTAGTGATGACATACAAAAAGGACAAAACAATTGCTGAATGTATAGCATGTAATTGTGTATCTTTACTAAGATGGAATATATGACATTTAGGGACTACTGGCTCAATTTTAGTTTTTTTTTAAATGACCAACAGGAAGCGATAGGGGATTGGTCACACTAACAGCATTTAGAAGGACATGATGGATAGATGGTGTACTGGAACATTAGTTGAGTAAGATCAGATAATCAACCATTAGCCAAATCTGGACTGGCAAGGACTGGAATTTACAAGATGGGCAAATAAAAACACAACTGAAAAATGAACACGTTAATTATGGTATCTTGAGAGTTTGCCTCATTAAATACTCCTGCTTACCAGTCCACATTTGCACCTTATTGGAGTTTTGTAATGACATCACTGTCCTGCCAGGGTGCAACACTCTACTGACCAGTAGAGCAGGAAGCACAGGTGCCACTTGTTTGTCACTACCAGTTGTATTATACTACTCCTTTGTCAGCAGTATTAAGAGTTATGGGCTGGTTTTATCATCATACTGTGCTTACACAGTAGGTATACACGCACATATGTGAACAGATATAGCTCTACATGTGTGCCTTGGTACCTGTGCATTTTCACTGCCTCTAAACTACATTAGCATTACTAGTCAAGCTGAGTTGCTGATTTACATGTCTTCTATATATAAACAGCAAAGCTGGGGCACAGTACATCTTATGCAGCCCTGATATCCACAGGCATGTCTAGGATGTGTTGAAGGAGGCAGCTGCCCTGGGTGCAAAGTGCTAGGAGGCATGATCTACAGATCTTGTCCTATGTAAGTCATGGTTAAGCAAATCTTTCTCCTGTCCAACAGCACATGTGTACCATGTATATGAAGCCTGCACAGTATCTGTAACCCAGCTGAAAGTACCGTGACAGCGTACCTTAGCACATATATGACTGAGAAAGCCACACCAGTGGCACCACTATCATCAGCCATTACACTTATCTCAACAGCATGGCTTCAAGAATTGTAATTACTTCCAGGGGCTTTTAGGTAGATAATTCAGCAAATGAGTTTAGATTTCTTTGTTGCACACACTAAGTGTTATCTTTTTTCTTGTTAGTTTCCTGTCTTACCTACACAAAATACTAGCCTCTACTGAAAACTCAAAACAAGACAAGTCAGAAATGGAGTAAGAATATCAGTGTGACATGTTTCAGGTGAGGCTGAAGCTCATTGCTTTGTTTCTAATGCATACAGAATGTCAATGATTCTTCTTTGGACTGAAGTAAGCATGTGAATTACCCTAAAGTGCCACACCATGCTTAATGGCACCCCTGAAGAGAAGAAGGCAAGCGTGCATCAGAACCTGGAGATCAACTAATCATTTTATAGACAGCTGAAGAAGGGCCTTACCAACTGTACAGATGTACCCATCCTTTACGGTTTCACACCCTCTTTTCTTTCACAGTGACTTGCTACATTGCTCTAACGTGGTAAAATACTTTCTATTCACAATTCTACCTGTGCCTGTTATGCACCCTGGGTAAGCAAAGAGTTTTTTCCCTTAGAACTGTTCTACTTGCAATCTAAACAGCTTATACTCTATCTGAAAAGCTCAGCACTTGCTCCTAAAGCATTTTGTATACAGGTAAAAGCACTCTTAAACAAACGGAAGTACTTCATTCACCTAAATTCTGTTGAGTACCCATTTCCCTATAGGTCCTTTCTGACTCAGTTACACAGCAATCTTTTTCACTATTTCTAGCATGTCGAAGGGTCAGTTGCTGGCGTCCTCTCCTGTTCAGCTGGTGAATCTGGGAATCTTGAGGCAATGTTACAATTGCCTCATGTACACAGACAACCCTCTCCTCCTCCCAACAAATACAAATATATGCGAGAGATGCAACTATTTAGCCAAACTGGAGGCTGAGCTCTCTCAATTCAGTACTGGCAAGACCAGTCAGGAGGAGAAGGTAACCACGCACACCACAAACCCAGTCTCACATAGAACTATCACAACTGCAAACCAAACACATAAACACACAAAAACATACTCGGAGGCGCTGATTAAAAATCTACCAAAACAACAGAGGCCTCCAAAGCAGACACCCAAGCAACCACCACCTCAAGACATAGCACATGCAACACATAGTTCACAAAGTCAGTGTGCTAAACAGTCACAGCCCTTAAGCCACCCCCATAGTGCCTTTTTTAGGCAAGGCTCAAATGACAAACCTACCTCCCTAGAAAACACAAGTGGAAAAAAACTAAGGGTAATGCTGCTCAATGCCAGAAGTCTAAACCTCAAGATGCACGCCCTCGAAACCCTCCTCAGTATGGAGAACATCGATGTCTGTGCAGTGACTGAAACCTGGTTCAAGGCTCCTGAGAGCACCCCAGCACTATCGGGTTTTACCTCATATCATGCTTTCCAGCCCCAAAACTTGGACCGAACCACAAAAGGAGGGGGGGTATCCATTTTCATCAAAGATACCCACACCTCCAGGTTAGTGGCAACGCACGAAGCATTGGAGACTATCCAGGTGCAACTAACCATAGGCAAAACTGCCTTACAGTTTGTAGCATGCTACAGACCACCCTCTCAAACTCAGGAACCCCACACAGCCTTCCTGAAGACACTGGAGAGTATGAATGTCTCTCCAAATACCATCATTTTGGGAGACTTCAACTACCCAAACATAGACTGGGAACATTACTCAAGCCCCAACACCCTAGCCCAAAGGTTCCTAGAATTCATAAACTCAAATGCAATGGAACAACTAGTCACCATTCCCACAAGAGGAGACAATATACTAGACCTGATCATCACAAACATGGGGGCAAAATGCTCCACACCGGAAGTACATCCCTCTTTGGTAAGATCAGACCATAAATTAATCTTTCTGGAAATCCACATCCCGCCCCCACCCCCTGCACAAAAGACCACAGTGAAGAACTTCTCAAAGGCAAACTTCACACTTCTTAAGACTGAAGTGGTATCTTTCAAGGCCCCTGGGCCAGTGGAAACCACAACCCACACTGCTGAATCCTTTGCAAATGCCTTCTATGGGCACCTTCAAGAATGCATGGATCATGCAATCCCAAATAAAACCAAGACCCATTCCCCCAAAGGCAGGCGCCCAGTCTGGTGGACCCCAGCCATAAACAAACTTTACAACAGGAGGAGGAAGCTACTACATGACAGAGCAAAATCCCTAAAAGGGAAGGCATCTCTGATCAGTACTAGCAAAAAATTACGATCACTTATAAAATCATCCAAGGCCAACTTTGAGAGAAAAATTGCAAAAGACACAAAAGACAATCACAAGGCCTTCTTTAGCTATGTTAGAAACCTGGGTGGAAACTCCCAGATATGCTCAGAGTTAGTCCAAAATGACACAAAATACATTGAACCCACTGACATTGCCAACATTCTGGCAGACAGGTTCAGTGCAAATTTCTCCTCCCCCTCCCCCAAAAGGAGAAATAACTATCCCAGCAGAGTGTAGCCTCCCTAACATCTCAGATGCCCAGGTGAGAGCCGCCCTCTCTAAAGCTAAAAACACAGCATCAATGGGACCGGATGGTGTCCCGGGTTGTGTGCTACATGAACTCCAAGAGGAACTAAACCCACACATAAGGCTGCTGTTTAATCTTAGCCTTACTACAGGATACGTACCCAAAGAGTGGCGTATGGCAACAGTGGTCCCACTTCACAAAGGCGGTGCTTCTACGGACCCTGGAAATTACCGCCCCATAAGCTTGACGAGCCTGGTCTGCAAAGCTATGGAGAGGATCATTATGGAACTCATAAACAAAGACAGTGGGGACCTACAGACATTGGATCCTACCCAATTTGGCTTTGTCAAGGGCAGATCCTGCCTTTTGAACTTGGTCGACTTTTTTGAAACAGTCACTAAGGCCATTGATGAGGGTAAGGCAGTTCACACAGCCTACCTTGACCTTGCAAAAGCCTTTGACACAATACCCCACTCGGGCATCATAGACAAACTCACCAGCTTAAATGTAAACCCATATGTCACAAGATGGGTTGCAAACTGGCTCAAGGACAGAACCCACAGGGTCAGAGTTGCTGGAGCTATGTCAGACTCTAAGCCAGTCACAAGCGGTGCCCCACAGGGCTCAGTCTGGGGACCCCTCTTGTTCGGCATTTATTTTTCCAAAGTACAGGCAAACATAGGAGGATTGTGGCTGACAAAGTTTGCAGATGACTGCAAACTGGGCACCATAATTGATACTCCAGCGGACACAAACATCCTTCAGAGAGGCCTCATAAAAACGGATAATTGGTGCCAGAGCCATGGCCTTAAGCTGGACACCAAAAAATGTATAGTCATACCCTTTGGGAAAAACAAGGTACCGACAAATTACCACATAGGCGGTAATCCATTAAGTGCGGAAGAGGTAATCAGGGACCTAGGGACCCAGGTTGACAGTAACCTCTCATTTGACACTCACATTGCCAAAGTGGTTAGGAAGACCTTCTATATTGCCCACCTTATCATGAAGGGTTTCACATCTAGATCAAGAGAGGTCATTGTGCCCCTGTACTCTTCTCTTATCAGGCCAATGATTGAGTACAATGCCCCATTTGGGATGTATCTCACCCGACACCTGCAGCAGTTGGAAAGACCCCAAAAGTTCCTCACCAAGAGGATAAAGGGTCTTAAACATATGTCATATGCTGCCCGACTGAAAAACTCCAGCTCTATTCAGTCGCATACCGCCTACTCAGAGGTGATCTGTGCCTGACGTACAAGGCCATGTCCAATCCTGAATTAATGGACATGCTCCACCTCAGAAAATCCAAATCCATCAGAGCCATGAGAACAAGTGACTTAAACCTTAACACAGAAATAAATAGAACGTGCTGGAGGGACAGATTCATAACCCAGAGGCTCCCTACACTCTGGAACAGAATCCCAGTCCATGTTAGGCAGAGCACCTCACTGACTCTATTCAAGAGAAATCTCGACGAGTGGATGGGAGATCGTAGGTTTACCCCGGGGGTCATCTCTGTGTCACTACTAGACAGAGGCATAGTAAACTAAACCCTAAAAGGGCGTAGTATTCTCATCCTAAGGGGTGGTGTAAGCCACATACACTCTGGCTAGGCTTATAAATGCCCTAGGGCAGATAGCCTAGTACGAACCTATGAACCTATGTGAGGCTGTCCCAGCCATTACCATGGCTTCTTGGATTTAAAAGGGGATAAAAGAGCAATCTAGACGTTAACAGCCTTCTGCTTGTAATGCTGATGCCAGTACTTTCAAAAGCCATGTGTTTGCCATAGAATTTAAATGGGATCACTTATTCATTTGTTTATGCCTTCCATCTGTCTGCACATTCATCTGTCTACTATCTGCAATAAAGAGATAAAACACACTTAACTCAGGTGACTCTATTCAGGGTAACCTGGGAGCTTTGATCTTTTAAGTGACTGCTAAGAACACTAACTGTTGTTTAGGATAGGGTAATAGCATACTGCCACTATGTAAGCAATGCAAAAATAGTGTACATAAGTAAAACAGGCACTGTTATGTGCACGTTACATAGAAGTAACAGCGTACATAAGTAGAATTATTGACCTAACACTTATGTCACTATACAGTAGGAGTCATAACTTGTTTTTTACTCTGTTTTTACAAATAAGTGCCTGAGTCTTATACCTCATACTTTCACACTAATGCCCCCTTTTAACTGTGTGTTTACTTATGTAAAACCTTTAAATGTATGTGTGTGCATGCACACTCGTATACACACACACACACACACACACACACACACACACACACACACACACACACATACACACACACACACAAAACACTGTGCATGGCTCTGCACAGTATATATTTACTTGCTTCGGTGCCCTGATTGTAGCTTAAATGGATCATTGGACCAGTCTACCTACCCAGTTAAGAAAGACAAACAAGTAAATAAATCATAGTGTGCAAGTGGACATTTCATTTTATTTCATTTACTTCTCAGTAAATAAGTGAGATTTTACAAGTGAGCACTATTCTGCCTTGCACTAAATAATTAAAGAAGCAGGAGTAGTGTATAGCACATTAGCTGCACACAGCTGATAAAGTCAATGGCTTACTACAACCTAATGCAAGTTCTGCACAAAATGGGCAAATCAGTAGGTAAGTAAGCAGTAACACCCAACAGAGGGTCATTACTGGGAAATAACAGATCATCTGGGTAAATGACAGGGTTAACACTGATAAAGGAGGGTCTCTCAATGCCTAAGCCGTTACACTATTATCTTAAGAGAATGCTGCCCTGTACAGCTTTGTTGATTTTATTGACATACACACTGCTTGGCACTGCTACTAATGCATATTTAGGTGGGGTATTGCTTGCTTGCTTCTGCAGCAACTTTCTTTACGGTAATTTAAAAAAAAATGAGTCCAATGTTTTGAAATGAGATTTGGAGGGCTTACTAACACTGTCTGCTGCAAGTTGGTTACTATAGTGCACTTGTTACTTGTCAAGCAGTACAGAGATATAAATGGCTTCTGTTTCAGTCTGTCTAGCCAATCTTAACACTCCATTTTCTGATTGCCTGTGGTGCATATCGTGGGTCAAGATATTTTGTTTTGCTAATGGTGGAATAATTCGTGCATAGTTCAAATAATAACATAAAGCCAATAGAAAATTATTAAAGGTCTGCCAAAGTCTGTCTGAACATAAAATTCACCCTTAGGAAGATGTCAAGCTGTACCCACTTCTTAACAGTCTGCTGCCTTCTTCAAAGCTCTTCCCATAGTCCATTTAGCATCTCGATAAAGTATTTTACATATTAACTCAATCCTTCTTACGCCAGTTATCAGTAATGCCTTCTCCATATCAAATCATACCATTCTATCTACAACCACCTTCACCACTCTGTGGATCCAGTATTATATATTCCTTTCTTTCTTTACATAGCCCTTGCATATCTTTCATAAGATTTGTAAACTTCCTTTGAAGCAGTTCAGTATCTTCATATCCCTTGATAGCTAAGGGGTCTAGAAGACAACGCAAAACATAATTCAAATACTGCTGCAAAAGCAGCCTCTTTAGAGGCATATCTATCTTTCTTGACTCTATAACCTCTCATAATGTTCCAAACTTTCTTAAGCAAACATGAATTCTCAATTCGCCTTTTCTTTTATACTTTGAATATACTTTATTCATTTTGAATTTTTAAACAAAAAGAAAAAGCAAAACAAAGGATATCTACACAACAAATTGCCAGTCTTCTGTTCAAACAAAAAAAAAAAATTAAATTTTGGCAAAACTGTAATGTATGGGAAATAACATGGAAATCTGCAGTTGAAACACAGCAAAAACAAAGAGAGAACTATCCCAAGTGAAACACCTATAAAGACAATTTAACAAAAGTCATCCCACTTTTCACATGCCCATATTTCATCACATTCCCCAAGCGTTTATTTCACTTGTTACTTGTTCCATGTTTAAGGACAACCTGGAGGATCTTAGGTTTCACAAAGTCAGTGATGCACACTCCCAAAATGTTCTTCTTGACACAAGCTGCCATACAAGGGTTAGTGGTTGGGCCACGACTGTTTTTAATATTTTTTAGAAAGCGTACATTAGATTTTTGAAAAACAACGCTATTTGAAGACAATACGGTAATGCTTCTGATGGCTTAACCAATGCAAAACAGAACTGCAGAAAAACTTTACAAATATTATACATTCATGTAAAAAAAATAATTCAGAACATATCAAAAACTCCACAATCAACCAAATACATAATAATTAAAGACTATTGGACAGATAGGTGGAACACTAAAAAAAGTAATACTGAATAGTATGGCTAGAATCCACCCTCTCTCAATAGACATCTCTTCAATTCAAATCAGTCAAAAAGCAAAATTTCAAAGATTATTTTTTTGCCTCACTTGACAACTCTCTCACTGCATTCCCCAGAAAAATAAATGGAGAAAAAAAAAACAGAATTGAGAGAAAAAGCGAGAGAGAATGGGAATGGTGCAAAATTCTACAATAAAATTTGGTTGTAATGACAACGAATTACTGATGGAAACTATCAGCACCAATCCACCAGGCTCTTCTCTAACAGTGTGCCCTGTTCCCTGTGTCAGTGCTAACAATCTGACAACCTAATGGTTAGGCAGTCTGCAGAAGAAGGCCAAACACAGCACATGAACTGAGCGATGGATCAGTAGAGTAGTACAAAGACAGTAGAAGTACAAAGAAAAATAAAGTAAAAAATGTTTCTTAAGTTGCAGGGTTAATGACACTGAATATTAACACGGGAAGACAAACCTTCCCTGTGGTCCTGCACAGAACGCAATCTATGGAGAATTCAGTAAAAAGTAAGTACTAACCAGTTGTGCTGTAGGCTAGGGGTAATACATGACAGCCCAAGGAAAACAGCCTTTGTAGGAAGCTGTAAATGTCAGTTTCCCCTGGAGCAAGCCACCCAGTTTTCATGTCATGACACCCTGTGTAACAGTATCTCTCATAATCTCACAAATATAGATGGCGTTATAATGGAAAGTGATATATCCTTTCAATAATCACATAAAGCATTGCTGCATGCTACAACAACAGAAAATACAAATTATACAAAGCAAAATTTACAAGGACAACACAGAAACAAATCAAGTACCTGTGTTTGTAGCCAGCTGAAGGCTGCTCTTTTCTTTTGTAAGGCCATTCGTTTTAGGACTGGCACTAGGTGCAGTTGTGTTGGCTCGTGGTGGTCTTTTCCCTGGTACTTTCACAGTTGTGCGCAGCAAATCAATCTCCTTCCCATGCACATTTTGCATGTAGTCCTGTCAATAAACAGCAAAGTATTAGAATGAGACAGCTACTGGCTTCATAGCCCCTCGATATCCTGCAGACATAAACAATAACTGCAATGTGTCAGAAAATGAAGCTTTGTACAAGAAACATACATGCCCACTTCCTAAATCACAAACAATATCACACACATTATCCACAAAGACATGCAAAAATGCTTAGGCTGTACTCAGCATACATTAAATATGCCAATAATCTGTTTAGCAGCACAAACAGTTTACCAGTAAAGGAAAATTACTTGCTACAGTAATCTACATTCACGGGAGGGGAAAAATACTGCAGTGTTACAGATATATTCATCATCAGAAAAATATTAAGAAAAGACAGTGGCAGATTAAATGTACCTTGGGTGACAGGTACTATATAAATTATTCTCCCCACCACACATACGCACACATTTTTTAGCTTTTTTTTTTTAGGACCATGCATAAATGCAAACTCTTTGGATTCACCTTCCTGTTTCAAATGTCAACTAATGTATCAGGTTGTTTTGAATGATATTTACTATTTAATAAATAACTTACTGTGAAATACAACAAAATTTGATCTTTTACATTTGCACTCAACTACTTTTCCATCAAAAAAAGTGAAAATTACTAACCAATACTGTTTTTGAGCATTTAACCATAAAATACCACTCAAACTGCTGATATTCTAATATTTCACTGTCCATACACATCAGTTACAATCACTTGTAGCAATGGGGTGGGTGAGGCCAATCTAAAACCAAACTAACTTTGACTGTGTACACCTCACAAATCTGAATGTGACAAGTATTCCAAATGACTTCATACAAATGCAAACTAGTTCTGCAAAGCTTACCTAATGAATGTTTAACTTCATCATGACAGCAAGATTAGTAATTTCCCAGCAATTATAGCCGTGTTATTTACTGTGTATACCTCATGCATCTTGCAGTCATAAAATAATAATAATGGCCACAGTAATGTATTTCAAGTTTCAAACAAACACAGCAGCCACAGTAAAGTATTCCAATTTAATTCAAACAATGCACACCAGTCCTGGAAAGCCAGATTAATGACCATTTAAAATTAGAATATGACAACAGAAAAAACAACTTTCTTCCACAGACAATCCCATAATTCACATCTGACTGTTATAGCCATAATGACGTACACTTCTGACTGTGATAAAAATGCGAAAGCCCACAGTAACTTATTTCAAGTTTTTTTCATACATACACAGTAGAGTACTCCTACTTCCTACAAATGTAGATTAGTCCAGTAAAGCCAGACTACAGACTATTTAGGAAGAGTAGATGATAAGAGGGTAAGCTAATTTCATCCACAGGAATGTCAGCCCACCTCACTCACCTAAGTTACAACCCCTTTGCAAAGAGAGTACACTTCAGATATCTGATTGTCAAATAGTAATGGTCACAACAATATAGTGCTAGTTTGTTTCACACAAACACACAGCAGCCTGTGTAGCCACAGTAATGAATTCCAACTTAACATCACACAAATGCATACTAATACTCCAAACACAGATTAACTGTTGTTTAAAATGACACATGACAATAGGGTAAGATATTTCCAGCCAATCTCCACCTCCACCCAGCAGCTATAACCACTTTGTTGACTGTGTACACCTCAGATGTCTGATTGTGATTAAAAATCATGTCAACATAAAATATGTACTTCAAATTTGCTTCATATATGTGAAACAAGTAGTCACAGTAAAGTATTCCAACTTCTTTAACATAACTTACATTATTTACAAAGCTAGAATAGTGATGAATCAGTAGCAGTCTGTCATTTTCATCTACAGGTAGTCCCTTACCCAGCAGTTATAGCCACTTTTTTGTCTAGATATATCAGATTTCTAGCTGTAATACAGTAAAATAAAATGCTGGTAGCACAATGCATTTCAAATAACTTTCTAAAAATTCCATCTGCTAACCACCCTCCACCCAACAAAGTACTCTCACCCATAGCTTTAAACCTTTTAGCTTAAAATCCAGGACATAATTTAACTGCTGCTGTTATACTTGGAAAAATACTTACAATAACAATATTTATAACATTTTTGTATTTTTATTAGAAGTATTTTTATTAATACTTATTAAACTATGGCAATTTTAAGTATTTATAGTTAATGAAGCTAATGTATATAATATTTCTATGCATTTTTGAGATGTACTGTCAGCGTTGTTTGCAAGTTGACTTTTACAATTTTTTTTTTACACTTACTTAAGCATTTGCACATTGGTTTGGTTTCCCTTAATGGAAAGGAAGTGATGTAACTTGATCTACTAAAGGAAGTGATGTAACTTGATCAACCAATCCACTTGATGCTTAGGTTTTAAAAGTGGCAATTGCTTTACAATTTCAGTTCTGATGAAGTCTCTGATACAAAAGCATGTAACTAAAAACTATTTCAAACTATTGTTTGCTACTGGTGCACCTTGGAGTGGCTGTCTGATTGCAGTTGCTGACTTAACATGATGCAGAAGCAGATTATATAGCCTGAAAGTACAGCAGCATGTTCAACTCATGATGTCTTAAGTCACGGAACATAAAGTTGTGTACAATGTGAAGACAGGCATTTGTGAGGAGCAGAAGGACTGGAGCTTCAAAAAAATACCAGTAATGAGAATAAGAAGCAAAACCAGTGCTACTTCTGACATGGATGACATTACGGACAATATTATATTATCATTAGGATTTATTTTAAATAACATAAGAGTTTTGATACACTTGGGGTTAGAAGGACTTTTGTGAAGTAAGTTTTGAGACTTTTTCAGGTGTAGAAAAGTTTATGATGAAACAGAAAAAAGAACGTATCACCCTTGAAGACTATTCTTCAGAACTTTGGTTTGCATTTAAAAAGAAAACTGACTATGCAATTCAAAATTTCAGAAATGGAAGAATATGAACTTAAAACTTTTTTTTCTGTCAATAGGTGATAAAGTGCTTGGCATAAAGTAAATGTATGATAAAAGAAGTATATGGTCAGGGGAATGGGAAATGTGGGTTGACTTAGATATGCATGATGGAAAATTACAGCATAGTTTAAATAATATAATAGCTGGAAAAGATCTCTTAGGGGCCAACTGAAGGCTTGCTTATATTGTGGGAATGAAGAAAAAAAAAAAGAGTTATGTACTTAACATAACTTGGCATCTGTGCTATCCAGTGTCATTATTCATCACAGATGGGTCTCTGATCTGAGCTGGCAACTTCTCAGACAGATCCAGAGCTCAAGCTCTTCCCCCTCCTATAATCCCTTGCTACCTTATAATACTCAGATCGAGTTTGCTAATTAGCTGAAATGCAGGAACAAACATTTGCAACAGAAGTCAAAAACTTCTCACCATGTGCAAGTCACTACAGCCTCAACAGACCCCCCCCCCCCCCAGAAGGAAAGGGAAGGAGGGCAGGAATGTGATGAATAATGATACAGGATAGCACAGATACCAAGTTAAGTACATAACTCTTTATTTGAGGCTATACATGTCATTATTCCTTGCAGATGGGTTAGAGTCCCCAGCTACTATGAACCCTGGGAAGCCTCAAGGAAGGATATGCCAGAGCACGGAGGAACCAAAAGAAGCCCTGTTCCTAGATACCAAGTCCAACTTGTAGTGTGAAATGAAAGTATGTGAATTAGACCAAGTAGCAGCAGCACAGATCTCATCAAAGGAAAGTCTAGCCAAGAAGGCTGATGACATAGCAACAGACCTAGACCTTAACTGGTCTGGACACTTCTAAATTCCAATTAGCATAAATGAAGTAAATACAACCAGCAATCCACCTGGAGATAGTCACTTTTGGAAATTACCTGAACCCTTTTGTTTTGGGAGAAAGCCGCAAAGAGTTGGTCCGACCTTCTAAACTCCTCAGTCTTTTTCAAATAAAAATGCAATCGTCTGTGGACATCTAAACAATGAAAAATATATTCTAATTGATTAGAGTAATTAGGGAAGAAGACCAGTAGTTGGATCGACTGATTGAGATTTGCCTCAGAGG
Organism: Protopterus annectens; assembly: GCF_019279795.1. NCBI lineage: Eukaryota > Metazoa > Chordata > Ceratodontiformes > Protopteridae > Protopterus > Protopterus annectens. The sequence continues at coordinate 1,516,085,804 of NC_056732.1, read as the reverse complement.
CCACTTTGGGGAGAAAGGAATGATTTGGTCTAAGACACACCCTGTCCTTATGAAAGATCATGAACAGAGGCTTAATGCACAAAGCCTGAAGTTCCGAGACCCTCTTGGCAAAAGTAATGGCTACTAAAAAGGCCATCTTACAGGATAAGAATTTAATATCACATGAAGTAGCGGTTTAAAAGGTTTTTGTGTCAGAGACTGCAGCACCAGAGTCAAATCCCATGGCGGTGCTGGATCCTTGATAGGAGGTCTAAGAAGAAAAACTCCTTTCAAAAAGGCTCTGCACAATTTGTAAGAAAAGGTAGGCTCATCACTGACATGGAAATTAGAGATGGCAGCCAACTGGAGTTTAATGGTAGAAATAAATTGCCCCATCCTGAAAAAGAGAAGATAAGAAGAACAAAATATCAGGAACAGGGGCTGAAAAGGGATCTAGATTCTGTTGTCTGCCCCAAATGGAAAACCTTTCCAACTTACTGGAATACACCTTCTTTGTAGACGTCTTTTGAGAAGTCAAAATAATGCTCCTCACCAGGGAAAGAAGCCTGGACTGGAGAAACTAAGCAGTTAGATGAAGGGTCCACAGATTGGAAACTGGAAGCCACTAGGGATGGCAGAAGACATACAAAATGGGATCTAATATACAAGGTGGATACTTCAGATGAAACCTTAGGAAAGAGAACCAAGCCTGACGAGGCCAGAAAAGGGCAATGAGGATGAGAGAGTTCTTAGGTGACAAGCTTTCTGTAAGACTTTGGGTATTAGGGGTAATACAAGAGTAAGCATAGAGGAGACCTGGGGGCCAGTTGTGAACAAGAGCATCCCTGGGTGACTCCCCTGACAGAGGAATCAGGGCAAAGTAATTGCTGCATTTGTGGTTGACTGGGGAAGCAAAAATGTCACAGCATGGTTGACCCCAATGGTCAAAGATTTGCCATGCTACTGATGGATTCACGGACCACTCGTGAGGACGCAAGATGGACCTGCTGAGTTTGTCCGCCAGCAATTTGGAACTCCCGAGTATATGAGTTGCAAGAAGAAAGCGCCTGGAAGACATAACCCATTCCCACACTCTCATGGCCTCGCTGCACACAGGATAAGACCGCACTCCCCCTTGCCTGCTGATGTATCAGACAACTGCCATGTTGTCCATCTGAACTGCTATGGTCCCCACAGAGATGCATTCCTGAAAGGTTTGCAAAGTTAAAAGGATTTCTCTCATCTGCAGGATGTTTATGTGCAATTTGGTCTCTATAGGGGGCCATGTGCCTTGAACCGTCCTGCCCTACAAATGCCCCCCAACCCAACAGGGAGGAGTCTGTGGTCACTGTGGCCTTGGATAGCCGGTGAAAAAAATGTCCTGCCTAGAAAAAGGTCCTGAGACTGAAGCCAACAAACAAGATAATTCCTGCATACCTGAGTCAACTTTATTGTCACAGACATGGGCTGAAACAGAATGGACCACTGGACTGCCAGCGTCCACTGGAGAACTTGCATATGATACCTGGTAGGAGGCAACAACTGAATGGCAGTTGCCATGGAGCCTAGCATTTTGAGAATCAAATGAACTGGCGGGCGAGCTAGATTCAATAAAAGAGAAACTTGATCCTGAAGGAGTTGGACCGTGCAGGTAGGCAGTGCTGCAGTCTCCAATACCATGTCCAGCAGGACTCCCATGAATTCCAGGTTTTGGCTCAGAACTAGATTTGACCTGGGCAGGTTCACTGTGATACCTAGATGCTGGAAAAGACTGAGCACATACCTGGTTACCAGTGTTAGTCGATGCCTTGTGGGAGCTGGGAGAAGCCAATCCTCCAGGTACGGAAAAACCTGGAAACCTTGCAGCCACAGATGAGCTGCCACCACTGCCATACATTAACACCTGGCGGGCTGTGGTGAGTCTAAAGGGCAGGGCTGTGAACTGATAATGACTGACCCCTAACCAAAAGCGTAAGTGTCACCTGGAGCATATATTGATCTTTATATGATAGTACATATATTTGAGATCCACATCCAATCATCTTTTTTGCAAGACAGGCAGAATGGACTGTACAGTGACCATCCGGAACTTGGACTTCTTAACAGAAAGGTTTAGCTCGCTGAGGTCTAGAAACAGATGTAGGTCCCTGGTCTTTTTCTGGCACCAAAAAGAAGAGCGAATAAGTTCTGGACCCTCATTTTCCTGTTGAGACCTCTTGAATGGCTCTTTTTCGAAGGAGATCTTGCACCTCAAGATAGGTCAACTCACTTTGGCAGAGATGTACATCTGGGAGAAATCTCTGAGTTGGAGGGGGTTGGGAGAAGGAAATGGAGTAACCCTGGAAATGATTTTTAGCACCCAATGATCAGAGGTGAGACTTGTCCAGGCAGGGTTGAAGGGAGAGATGACCCCCGACTGCCTCCAGGGCAGAACAGTCGGGCAGCACATCAGGAGCACTGGAAGGGCTTTCCCAAGAAAGGTTCTCGGGAGCCCTGATTTTGTGGACCACCTCTGCCCCTAGGGGCCATCTACCACTGAATCCTCACCCCGGGATGGGGAAGAGGATTCCTGGTAAGCACCCTGACAGGAAGAATAAGTCCTCCAGAACCAATGCTAATTACTTCCCCCTGAGTCTTAGAAAAGGACCTCTGCGGAGTAGAAAACTTGATCCCTACTGCGGAAAAAGTCTTGCTTCCTGCTAACTGTGAGTTAAGATCTCCTTAACAGATGGTCCAAACAAAGTAGAACCGTCAAAGGGGGTGTTCGTAAAGGACGCCTTAAAGGGTTCTTCAAACTCGCAAAGGCGAAGCCAAGCATTCTGCTTGATAGCGATGCCAGTGCCTGCCACTTGAAGGTAGCCTCTGCAGTACTGGAGATGAGCCTCATCGAGGCATTTGCTAAGGAAGTATGAAGCTCTCTGGAGGAACTCTCACAGAGAAGTGGTAAGCTCCAAAAGCAAATTCCTCTGAAGCCGGGTAAAGTGGGCCAAGTAATTAGTTGCTCTCAGGCCAAATGTAGCTGATGCAAGCACATGCTTTCCAAAAAGGTCAGCTGCCCAAGAGTCCATGTTCTGGGGATGGACCAAGGAGCTCTGCTCAGCTAGCTCCTTACTGGTAGCAGTAGCCACCATGATGGCATCGACAGGGACCCCTATGCTCCAAAGAGACCTATCCTTAGGGGGACTGAGGAACTTATCTGTTCTATTAAGTACGGGTTCGACTGTGCCCATCTCCTTCCATGCCCTACTGGTGATAAGGTCCACAAGCTCGGCAGCTGCAGGGGGGAACCCAGGTAGTAGATGGATCTGAGAGTCCCAAATGTCTTCAGAAACATGGACTACTCCGAAGATGGGGATCAGGAAGACCATCCACCTCTCTGACTTCCAGGATATCCCCAAAGGAAACCTCTTCAGGCGGAAGTCTGGGGGACCTGTCTCCCTTCTCAAAATCCATGTCTTCGGTGAGGGACTCTCTAGGGGATTCCAAGTGTCTCTTCTTACACATTCTCTTCCAATGGGGCTCTTCCATGGTGGGCTTAGGGGAGGATTCAGAAGAGATGGGTACCCCAAGTGGGGCAGTGCCTGTCTGAAGGCACTCATGGGAGGTCTGACCCTGGATGGATGATGAGGCCTCAACACCCAAACCTGAGAAAGGCTGGAGAGGACCTTGAGAAGAAAAAGAGGTAACTACCAAAATGGAGAAGGTCCTCTCTACCACTGGGAAGGCCAACGGACTGGAAGATGTTCCCCCCAACCCCAATGGCCAGGGCCACCTGAGAAGGGAGAAGGGACCCTAATGCAGTACTGAAGCCCCTGGACAATATTAGCCCTGAGCTGTTCAGAGCCGAAGCCCCCAAGGGAAGGGAATGGTCCAAAAAGTTCAGACCCAAACCCACCCCCAGGAAACCAGCACCGACTCCTCAGGGATGAGGCCCACTCTGGTCTGAGGGCTGCGGAACACAGCCAGCTAGGGACGCTGATGGCACTGAGAACGGGATGATACCCATCGTTGGCCTCTCACTTTGAATCTCCTGGTCCTTACATTCCAAAACCTGCTGGATTGGAAGAGGAGAGTGGAGACCTGTGTATGGGTGAGGGTCTCCTAGCCGCATGGGCTGGGAATGGCAGCAGGCCCAACTTGATTTGGGCTTTGAGGAAACTCATCATCCTATCCATGTTTGAGGGATGGAGACTTCTGGATGATCTGGATGAAGCTGAAGAATGGCTAGCTCTTGCTGGGGATCCGGCCTTGGATCCTAAAATTTTATGGCCTTGAGAAGCAGACCGGCTCCCGAAGTCTCAGATCCTACCTCCTGGAGGACCCAGAAGGGGAGCCCTCTAGAACAATAGGATCCTATGGCATGGTCAGATCCGACAACCTTGTAGAATCCGAAGGCTTGGCAGCTGTCCCAGATGGATTTGATAAACTTGTTGGATGCGGGGATGGTCTGCTTCCACTCAGATCGGAAGGCCTCCGATCTGATAAGGCCTTGGATCTGAGAGTCTGATCCAAAGGTCTAGGAATGACAGACCTCGAATCCAAAGCTGAAGAGGCTGGACTCGAATCTGAGGATCTGCGATCTGAAAGCCTCTGCTTTTTAGGGACCAAGGAATATATCCCCCCCAAAGTAGGAAGAAGTCTCTTCTTCAGCTCCTGCGAGGACATAGAAGAGGAGTCCATAGGCACATGACCACCCTGAGCCAAGCCCTTGAGGAGAGGCTTGTTGCGGCGCTCTACCAGGGCCCTGTGGTTGAATACAGCACAAATGTCACGAGCTCCGACCCCAGACAGTAGACGCTCTCTTCATGCAAGTTGGAACACAGCATCTTCCGACTGCACGAGGAGCACTTCTTAAAGCCTGCAGGCTTTTGAGCCATCCTGTCCAAATACAATACACACACATGCGAACACAGACAGAACAGAGATCAGGAAAAGAGAGATTTTTTTATTTTATTAGAAAACGACCACTTCAAGAAAAAAGGTGTGAAGCACCAAGCACTAGAAGGGGGGAGGGGAGAACCTACTTATACGAACAACTAGGTTCTAACAGGGAGGGAAGGAATTACAATTAACTAACAGCAGTGGAAGACAGCAACTATACCATAAAAAGGAAAGAAAAGAAGCCAAGAAAACAGCACTTATCTATTGATTCCCTATGCTTGAGCCTGGACCACACATGCAGAAATTCAATGGCAAATGAGATCTGAGGGTTAGAAAGTAGCAAGTGATTATGGGAAGGGGAGGAGCTTGAGCTCTGGATCTGTCTGAGAAGCTGCCGACTCGTATCCAAGTTCAGTTCCTAGACCCATCTGTGAGGAATAATGACACTGATAGCATCAGATCATCTGTTACAAGAATGCACAAAACAAATGTGTGTGCAATGTGAGGAAGAAGGCCATACTGCTAGAAACTGTACACCATTTTGAAAGAAATGTAATGAATGTGACCCACTTTTGGTTTGAATGTGCGATGTGGAAAAAGTGTACATGAAAAAGAAACTGAGAGGGAAGAAAGACAATATGTAGGGAACAATATTCAGGAAGAAAGTGAAATGGCTGACGTAAGTGATGAAAGAAATATGACTCAAAGTGAATAAAAAGAGCAAGGGGAAGGACTAATCATAGAAAATATTCAGATACAAACAAAAATAGGCATGATGGGTTGGCAAGTGAATAAGAGGAAGATGGTTACTAAAAAATGGGAACAGCAAGATCAGAAAAGTTAAATCTATTGGAAGGAGGGCAAGAACAAGAAAAATAAAAATAGGAGGGGGAAAGGCAAAGGGAAGATTTAGGAATTTTGGGATTAAATGTGAACAGTCTAAGAAATGAAGTGTGAGATTTAATGAATTACTGAATAGTGCAAAAAGAAAAAAAGATGGATATACTGTACATGTTGTATACAAGATGTGTTGTACAAGAAAAAAAAAACATTACATCTATATGAGGAGAAGATTATACATTCAGCAGGATATGAAAATTGTTCTAGGTTAAGGGTATTAGTAAGAGAAGGTGAAGTAAAAATATTGGATGTAACAACTGTGACACCAGGAAGGATACTGATATGTGCATGAAGAAAAATGGAAAATGGTTAAGGGTAACAATAATATATACTTACATAAACATGCCAGAATAAAAAACAAACAAAAAAAAAGATACATGTATATATATATACATATATATATATATATATATATATATATACATATATATATATATATATATATATATATATACATACCTATGACAGCAAACACATCAATAATACTGACTGCCAACTTTAACTGTAAAGTAAGAAAACATAAAAGAAGAACATTGCAATACGTAAAGGTCATAAAAGAAATAATGTTATATGAAAACCCAAAACAGCAGAAAGAAGAAAGTGGATGTACAAAAGTGGAATTTTTAAAACATGGAGGCTGCCACTGTATTCAGGTGTCATGAAGAAAATGGCAAGCACAATAGAGTGAGTCGATTTTCAGATGAAAGAGCAAAATAAAATGTATTAGGATAAAGGAATGCAAGCAAAAAGAATGAAATGAAGGAAGAAAGAACAGTTGACAATAAGAGCATTTTGTGAAAGTTGGACAACTGGTATATAGTGTTTAAACAGAAACATAAAAATATTTTCTGGAAGTAGAAAAAGGGTTAAAAATGTTATAGGGGAATATAAAATATGATGAATGATACTGAGGGGAAAATGGAAGAAGAGTAATAGAGTAAGAAAAAAGAAAAGAAATTGTATGATTAAAAATGCAGAAAAAATAAGACACTGTATAAGCAGAAATATTTTTAAAGGAAAAAGGAAGAAGTTTCACTCTTTTTAGGAAAGGGGTAAAACACAAGGAAGGTACGACGATGGAATGGTAGATGAGAACAGGGTAGTACAAATTACAACTTTCTGTGTATTCCACATGCATGGTAGGTACGACAATGGAATGGTAGATGAGAACAGGGTAGTACAAATTACAACTTTCTGTGATTTCCACATGCATGGTAGGTACAACGATGGAATGGTAGATGGGAACAGGGTAGTACAAATTACAACTTTCTGTATATTCCACATGCATGGTACCACTTTCTACTCCTAGTGGCTGTCCTATATACAAAACAACATTCCCCTGTAAATCCAAATTATATCTCTTACTACAGCAGGTACAGCCTAGGCCCAGAAGTTACAAAACAGTTTCCTATTTTTACAATACAACAGGTATAACCATTTAACCATTAGAATAAAACATAACAGTCAAAACAAGAATCATCACCATTTTTTCTTGTGAAAAATGAACATCCTTACTATAAATGAAAACTTGTTAAATCGTTAAATCGGAGGTGAAGAAAAAAAAGAAAAAAAATATTTTCCTTTTTCTAACTTTGTTCTAACTGACATATTTCTGGAAGATAAAACATTGGGAGACTTTACTCAGTCTAGATTAGATGCAGTCAGGTCTAAGACATATATATATATATATATATATATATATATATATATATATATATATATATATATATATATATACATACACACACATTTCAAAGAGCACACTTCCAGGAGATTTTACTTTGGTGTCAGCAGATGAGCATTCAAAATCACAGACTTCATGCATCTGAAACCATCCATCATGGGTTGGGAGGGTGGCCTAATGGTTAAAGTGTTTGCCTCACAAACACAAGGTGCAGGGTTTGAGTCTCACAAGGGATAATTGGCTAAGCTTAAAATGGCTCGCAAGGGCAGTTAGCTTAGTAAGAATCTATGAATCTATGAATCTATGGGCAGCAGAAGTACCTCTTCCAGGATTTGGTAATTACCTGTACATACTAACATCATTAAGCACAAAAAACTTTTATTTTTCCCTATGCAATATCAAGCCTGAAGACAAGATTACTTTTGCAGGCCAAAACAGGTACACCAGTGTTGAAGCGCAACTTTTAGAGTCCTTCTAATTCTTCACAGGACCAAAAAATATGAATCCAATCTCCACCCTCTCTTTTGGAGCATCTCCAAAAATATGGAGAAACAGCAGGATAAAGTTGGGTCTGCCTTTAGGGTGTATAAAAGTATCTGAAAAGGCCCTACCAGCTAAAAAAAGTTGGACCTCTTGGAATTAGTGTCGTAAAGGGGAGCATCAAATTCTCACCCCATTGAGTGGGTGTTATTAAACAGCTTAACTCTTCTCTCTCCCAGACCCCCCATGCTTGTCTGTAATACCTTGACTGCCTATAACCAAAATATTATACAACAATGTTATTGCACCCCTTGTTGAAGAGGTTTGTGATCGTTTCTGTCCACTACGGAACCCACCTAAGCCACTCAGAAAAATCCACGGATGCCAATTTCAACCTTTCCACCCCTGCTGTGTGGAGTTGAACTCTTCAGGAAATTCATCTCAAGTGGTAATCGAATCCCCTCGATCATTTACTCCCAGTATTAGAAAGTTGGTCTCTCTGCTAAAGGTGTAGCAATTAACTGGTAATTCTCATCCATGAGCAGTGACAATTTAATTGTTAAAAGCTGCAGCAACCAGTTCCTGGTATTAGTATCCCTAAAGTGAACTGGCATCACATCTGTGTGCCCTGTTCCATCACCGCCTCACCTCAGGCTTTGTCCCTACCGAATGGCACACTGCTACAGTCATCCCTCTCCATAAAGGGGGAACAACTACAGACCCTGGGAATTATCACCCCATTAGCCTCATGAGTCTGATATGTAAGGCTATGGAGCACATCATCATGGACCTAATTAACAAGGATATAGGGAATCTCCAAACTCTAGATCCCACGCAATTTGGTTTTGTGAAAGGTAAATCATAACTGCTCAACCTGGTTGACTTCTTTGAATCCGAAACCAGAGCTGTGGATGAGGGCAAGGCAGTTCATACAGCCTACCTCGATCTGGCCAAGGCCTTTGATACCATTCCCTACTCAGGAATTATCGATATAAACTCACCAAACTAGGCATCAACCCCTATATCACTACGTGGGTTGCAAACTGGCTCACAGATAGCACCCACAGTGTGAAAGTAGCAAACTCCAAGTCAAACTGCTGACTGGTAACGAGTGGAGTCCCACAGAAATCAGTCCTGGGTCCTCTCTTGTTTGGCAGCTACTTCTCAGAAGTCCAGGCCAACATGGAGGGACTCTGGCTGACCAAGTTCGCAGACGACTGCAAGCTGGGAGCCATTATTAACTCCCCAAGTGATGTAGACATCCTACACAAAGGCCTCATAGAGACCAATGACTGGTGTCGAAACCATGACCTTAATGCCAAAAAATGTGTCTTCATCCCCTTTGGGAAAAACTCAGTTCCCACTAATTACCACGTTGACGGGAACCCACTGAAGGCGTTATAAGAGATCTGGGGACACAGGTTGACAGCAACCTCTCCCTCAACCACCAAATTGCCACTGTGGTCAGAAAGTCCTTCTATGTGGCACCTCTCATTACTAAGGGTTTTGCATCCAGGAAGAAAGAGCTCATCATCTCTCCCTACTCTTCCCTCATTAGACCAATTATAGAGTATAATGCCCCATTTGGAATGCACCTCACTAGACACATGCAACCACTGGAAAAGCCACAAAACTACCTCAAGAAGAGGATCCTAGGTCTTAAACACATGTCGTACATGGACAGACTCAAAAAACTCCAGCTATTCTCTGTCTCATATCATCTACTAAGAGGCGATCTCTGCTTGACTTACAAAGCCATGTCTGACCCAGCTCTGTTAGAAATGCTAAATCTAATGAAATCCCAATCCCTCTGCACCACTCGCTCCAGAGACCTCAACCTCATTACCACAATCAAAAGAACATGCTGGACGGACAGGTTCATAACCCAGAGATTGCCCATGCTCTGGAATAGACTTCCCATACATGTCAAGCAGAGCATTTCACTGGCCCTCTTCAAGAGAAATCTTGATGAGTGAATGGTTAACAGAAAGTTCACCCCGGGGATCACCCCAGTGACTCTACTTGATACAGGCACTGGGAACTAACGTCGGGCAGCACAATGCCAGGGCACTTCTATGGGCTAGGCTTGTAAAGGCTCCAGGGCCATTAGCCTAGTACACAACTATGAACAGAGCAAGACTAATCAGCTTTCTTCCTAGGTTTGCCAGAGTGACATGGTGTTTTCGCACCTTTTAAAAACTCTAAAAGCTTTCCTAACTGGGATTTTAGAATCAGCTTCCAAGGAGGATTCAATTTGTCAGATATTAACATAAGAAGCGCTTTATGTTAGGCTGCTTGAATATAGCTTGCATAATCTGGAACTCCCAACCCACCCTGACCTGATGATAAGGTCACTAACTCACATAGTTGATGGGGTGGGGATGCCATCCCAGAGGAAATTGGTGACCTTTTGTCTTAATGACTGAACACAACTAGAGGTAGTGGGTCAGGGGATCCCTTCTACATTATACAGTAAGAGAGGAAGAATGAGCCAGGAGACTGCTTGGAGCCTTTGTAGTATGCAAAGATTTAACCTCCTCCATTTACTTATGTTTTTCTGGGCTTTTAACAAAACTGCTTTATAAGAAGCTTCAACTGACTGGACTACAGTAGGGCACAGCTTTATCCTTAGATATGTTCTACCAGTTTGTACTATCATAAAGCCAAAAGTACTTGTGGTCTATTTAGAAAGTGTGCAGTTCACCTTCATTACTTGTCTTGATGGAATTGATTTTTTATCCAGTGAAAGATGCAAACAACTCCAAATCCCTTAATGCTTCTGGCAAGTCCTATTCTGATTAAGTCAGATATATTAAGCAGATGATCGACATATAAAGTACAGTTTTGTACCTACCATAAATATAGATGTTCGAGTGTATATCCTGCTGCAGTCATCACACTTGGGTTATCCTGCCGTCAGGCGGTCCCGCAGTCAGCCCGAATTCCAAAGTCTTGGTCCAGCGTCAGTTGCTGTCACTTCTTCCCTGACGTCAGTGCGCCAGGGGTATATCAGAGGCATCCGACACCATTTTCTTCAGTTTTTCTTGCCCCAGATGTCAGGTGCCCCTAATAGGTAGGCAATATATATATATATATATATATATATATATATATATATATATATATATATATATATACATAGCTATATAAAAATAAAACAAAACCCTTAGGCACAAGCAAATACACCACAGAGGTAGTATAGGATAGAGTGGTAGAGATAAGTTCAGCTAGTTCAGAGGGGATGGAGGGAGGGTAACCTGGAATGCAGCAGGGTATACACTCGAACATCTACATTTATGGTAGGTACAAAACTGTACTATGTTCATCGTGTTACCCTGCTGCAGTCATCACACTTGGGTAGAATCCCAAAGCTAAGGATGGGTGGTGGAGTCAAACAGGGTTAGAGAAGGCCCTGCAAAACTGCAGTGGCAAAGCCAGCTCTAGTCTTAGAGTAAAATGGTAAGTGGTAATGTTTGGTGAAGGTGTGTACTGAACTCCAAGTTGCAGCCTCCAGAATATCCTTGGTTTGCACCCCCCTGAGGTAGGCTGTAAATGTAGCTGCTGCCCTGGTAGAGTGGGGCCTTATGCTAGCAGGAACTGGTTTTCCATGGTGGGTGTAGCAAAAACGTATGCAATGTCCTATCCATTTGGAAATGGTCTGTTTTGAGATAGCCTTTCCTTGTGATGCTGTAGCATAGGATACAAAAAGCTGGTCAGATTTTCTGAAAACCTTAGTTTTATCCAAGTAGTAACGCAGCTGCCTGTGAACGTCCAAGGAATGTAGGAGTCTTTCTCCTTTGTTCTGTGGATTTGGAAAGAAGGTGGGTAAATGGATGGTTTGATTTAGAGCCACACTGGATACCACCTTAGGCATAAAGGAGGGGTTAGTTCGTAGAGAAACTTTGTCTTGATGAAAAATGAGGAAAGGCTCTACTGCCATTAGTGCCTGAAGTTCTGAAACTCTTCTCGCTGAAGTAATTGCTAGCAGCAGGGCAGTCTTCCATGATATAAACTTTAAGTTAGCTGAGAAAGCTGGCTCAAAAGGGGGTAGCGTAAGTTTTTCCAGAACAAAGCTGAGGTCCCAAGTAGGCGTTGGTGCTCTCCTGGGAGGCATAATGTTTTTGGCCCCTCTGAGAAACTGCCTTAGGAGTGGATGTAAAAATAAGGGAGGATCCGTGTTGTAGTGAGCTGAAATAGCTGAGGCGTGGATTTTAATAGATGAAAAAGAAAGCCCTTTGTGTAACATCTCAGTTAAATATTGCAAAATCTGAGGTATGTCAGGCTGAAGGGTATTTTGGCCTTTAGCTCGGTTCCAGGCGCAAAACCTTTTCCATTTGTCTGAGTAGGCTTTCCTGGTGCTGGGCCTCCTGGCCTCCAGAATAACATCCATAACAGCTTGTGAGAGAGGAGCTGGCTGGTTGCTTAGGTGATTTGCCATGCAGCCAAGTTTAAGGTTTTGAGTTGGCTGTGTAGAATCTGATTGTCTTGCTGTGTGATCATATGGGTAATTTGTGGTAGAATCCATGGTGGGCCCTGGGCCATATTCCTTAATAGTGGGTACCAGTGCTGGTGTGGCCAGTCTGGGGCAATGAGTATCATTCGGGGTCTCTCCATCCTGACTTTCAGCAGCACCTTTGTGAGAAGGGGTAATGGAGGAAAGGCATATACTGTCAGCATTTTCTAACTGAATGAGAGTGCGTCCACTTTCCAAGCTTGATGGTGAAAAGTCCCTGTGCAAAATTTTGTTAGTTGATAGTTTTGGGGGGCTGGCAAATAGGTCTATGTCTGGGAGCCCCCATTTTTGAGTTATCATTGCAAATACTTGTGGATCCAGTTTCCACTCGTGGGGATCCATGATGTTTCTGCTTAGGTCGTCTGCCAATGTGTTCTTTTTTCCTGGCAGGAATTGAGCTTGTAATTGAACTTGGTGAGCCAGTGCTGTGTTCCACAAGGTCATTGCTTGCCTGCATAGAGGGTAGGAGTGTGTACCCCCTTGTTTGTTTATGTACCACATTACTGTGGTGTTGTCTGTCCTTATGATAAGCTATCCTGGATGTAAGAGGTCCTTGAAAGCTGTTAGAGCATTTTGTACAGCTAGCATTTCTTTCTGATTGATGTGCAGATTCCTTTGATCTGCAGTCCATATGCCTTGAATGCACCGTCCTGCCATGTGTGCCCCCCAGGCATAGTCCGATACATCTGTTGTCATAGTTTGCCTGGCTGGGGGTAAGGTGAAAGGCTGACCCTTGTTGAGGTGACATGCCTGTGACCACCATAGGAACTCCTGTTGAAGGCAGGGAATGAGAGGTATTATTGTTTCCAAGCTGTGGCTGTGTTGAGTCCATACGCTTTTTACGTACCATTGTAATTTCCTCATATGGAGTTTTGCAAATGGTATTAGTAGTATGCAAGATGCCATGAAGCCCAAGGCCTGCAGAATTTTTCTTGCAGGGAGTTGGGTCTTTGTTGCCATTGCTCTGAAGTATTGAGATAATTGTAGTTGTTTGTCTGGCGTCACATAAGCCATCTGGGCCGTTGTATTCAAGCTGGCACCCAGGAATGTCATATTTTGTGAGGGCACTAGTTTTGATTTCTTTTCGTTTACTGTGTACCCTAGGCAACTTAGAAGATGTTTTACAAAAGCCAGGTGTTGTAAGAGAATGTCCTTGCTTTCTGCTTGGATGACGCAGTCGTCCAGGTATGGGTATATTTGAATTCCTATTTGTCTGCAGTATGCAATTACTGGTGCCAGGCATTTTGTGAAGACCCTGGGCGCACTAGATAAGCCAAAGGGCAGTGCAGATAATTGGTAATGGGTTGAACCTGCAATGAAACGGAAGTAACTTCTGCAATTTTGTCTGATAGGGACATGCAGGTATGCCTCCTTGAGGTCCAATGTTACTAGCCAAGCTTTCTTGCCCAACATGGGAAGAAGCTGCTGTAGTGTTAGCATCTTGAATATGGGTACTTGTAAGTAACTGAAAGGTCCAGAATGCGTCTCCAAGCATTGTCCTTTCTGGGGACTTGAGTAAAAACCTTGGCCTTGCTCCTGTGTAGGTACCAGTTGAATGGCTCTCATGTCCATGACAGCTGTAATTTGTTTTTGTGCCTCTGCCCATTGATTTTGTGGCAGGTTTGGCATTCCTTTTATCTTTGGCAAGGTGTGGAAATGGAATCTGTATCCTTGTGAGATAATGTCTAGGACCCATTTGTCCTTTGTGACGATGCGCCAGTTGTCTGCAAAAAGTGCTAATTTTCCTCCCAAGGGAGCTGCCAAGACAGTTTTGCTTGGCAGTTTGAGGTATAAGTCATTGTGTTTGCCTTCTAGTAGTTTGTGGCCTGTCTTCTCCTCCCTTCTGTGTTGCAGTGTCCCATTGGTGAGGTTTGTAAGGGATTTGTGCTTGTCCTCTGCCCCTTGGGCGCCTGTATTTACCCCTCTGTGGTCTGTCAGAAGCTGGAAAGGACCAATTTTTTGTTGGCCAATTTCTGCTAAAGCGTGGGGGCTGTACTTGTAAGAAATCTTTGACCGTCTGCATAGATTTTGCCTTATCCTCCATTTTCTTTAAAACCTCATCTGCTTTAACCCCAAATACGACATCCTGCTGTAAGGGTGCATCTAGTAACTTTGCTTTAACATGATCAGGCAGAGATTGTTCCTTCAACCAAGCATGCCTACGTATAACAGACCCAGTAACAGCTGCTCTAGAGGAAGCTTCCAAGGCATCAAAACCACATTGTAAAGTATGTTTGCCCACCTGTTCAGCTGCATGCAACAGATCCTGCATTTCCTTGAATTCAGACTGCTGAGGGTGCGTGCCCATCTTTTGTTTTATTTGAGACATTAGGAATTGCTGGTATTTAAGCATGTGAAATTGACAATTTAGTGCTCTCATAGCTAGAGTAGCTGAGGTGTAAACCTTCTTCCCCCACCTATCTAGTGCTCTGGAGTCCCTTTCAGAGGGTACAGGATTTGTAGCCATAGAAGCCTTAGCCCCCTTGGGACCCTGAGAGATTGTCTCTGGATCAGCAACAGGGCTTTTGTACAGGTATTTGTGTGAGTCAGGCACTCTATAGTATCTATCTGGTTTGGCTGGAGCAGGAGGCAGAGAATCTGGATTTAGACTAGATTCTAAGCAAACATCATCCACAATGTCTAGAACTGGGGGGATAGCAAGGGGTCTGTGCTGGGGGAGTAAAAGAAACTCTTGGAGCCTTTTCTTTGAGTCGTAGTAGTCCTGGCCTTCCCAGTGGAAATGTTCCCTCATGGTATGTAAGGTTTCCCCAAAGGAATAATCTTTATTTATTTTATTTATTTATTTTACATTTGTTAACCGGGCTAGTCTGACTGGATATATTTCCATTTTCAGCAGAGGCCCGGGGAGAAAAGCTCCACATATGGACATAAGAGATTTATAATGAGTACAAATAACAAGTTACAGACTTGTAACACTTCAACCAATGCATCTTGATTACAAAAAGAAGGCAACTGGAAAAACTAAAATACATTCTATTAAACATCAATACAACTTCTAGAACCTGATAAATAATAAGAGAGACCAGGGAAAAGAACTAAAACATTGAAACCTAAAACTAGATTACAAAGAATTACACTACCTAGACTATCTAAATACTATCATCTTTAGCATAATTACATATTGTAGCATGAGAAGAGAGAGTAAAGGGACAGGAGTTAGCAAAAAAAGCAGTAGAAGGGCAGTGTAGAGTTGATAAAGATATAAGCTTCCTGGGAATAGGGTCAGAGACACAAGCAATAGGATTTGTGAGGAGAAGGAGGCAAGGTGGTGAAAGGCCAGTTAAGGGGCGAAGAAAAGGGAGAGGAGTGGTAGGTAAGGAATTAACATTTAATCAGGATTTGAACAGGGACACATCCAGTGGCTTTTCAGGTAGATTCTAAGTTTTTGTTTAAACAAAGTAGTAGATGCCATAGAAGTAAGTTCAGTAGGAAGTTGATTCCAGTGTTTACCCAAGGCATTTGAGAAGAGGGAGTCACCAGCTAGGTTATTAGATTTTGTCAAGGAAACTAGCAGTTTGTTTGATGAGCGGAGGGAGTTTAGATTAGAATATGTGGTTAAGAGGTTAGAAAGTGCAGGTGTATTTTGACTTTGGTATAGAGCTCTATGGACAACTGTAAGTTGGGAAAGAAGTAGCATGTTAGACAGTTCAAGCCAGTTAAGTTGCTGCAGATTTAAACAGTGATGTGTTCTAAAAGGCTAATCTTCAGGGGGAGAAGCTGAGGGAATGTAGTCTTCAGCATCAGAATCTTCATAAGGGGGAAAGGAGTAATCCTGTTCCTCAGAGGAGCCTGAGGAAACAGACACTTGATCAGAGGAGGCATAATCCTCCTCTTGTCTAGGCCTTTTGTCGGTGGTGGTGGTGGGGGGGGGGGGGTTGGGAACCCCTGATCAAAGAAATTAAATTTTCAGCCATTTTAAGCATCTGTTTCTTAGGCATAGGGCCTTGACCTGGAGACTGAAGAGTAGTCTTTTTTGGTTTTAGAAGAGTCTTGAGCTTAGCATAAGATTTTATGGTGAGAGTAGTCGGTCTGAAGACACCTTCAGAAACTGAAGGTGTTTCCACAGCACCGGCTTCTCCTACTGCAATGTCGTTGGTAG
This sequence comes from Protopterus annectens, assembly GCF_019279795.1. Taxonomy (NCBI): domain Eukaryota; kingdom Metazoa; phylum Chordata; order Ceratodontiformes; family Protopteridae; genus Protopterus; species Protopterus annectens. The sequence goes on along the minus strand of NC_056732.1, from coordinate 1,516,069,247 downwards.
GGCCTAAAGAAAATGGCTGCATCGGCCTAGAACACTCTGCTGGAGAATCCGAAGCGGTCTGGGGATCCAATTCAGCGGTAGCCAGGGGCTGCGTAGGCGCCTCACTGAAAACCGGAGAACCTGCGACCAGCCCAGCCGAGGGCTCAGAGTCTGGCTTGGATCTAGGCTGCCTTTCTTTATCTTTGCATTTTTTATGCATGCCAGTAGTCAGTTGTTCCGACGGCATAGTGTAATTAAATTTCCTACCGAAGTAGTGTCGTGCGAAATCAAAGCGTCGCTTAATAGTTCGCTTATTGAACCTAGCACAAAACCGACAACCAGTGATGTCGTGGTCTGGGCCTAGGCAAGGTATACAAAAAGAATAAAAGTCCTTATGAGGTATTTGCTTCCCACAAGAAATGCAACTGTTAACTTTTTCTGACATCGGACTGAGGCAAGAAAAGGTTCCCCAATGGGGTACTTAGCTTTGAAGACTTCAGACTGAAACTCGATTCGAAAATCTCAGGTGTCGGCCGACTGGCACTTGCGAACTGCTTCTGCTTCGGGCACCGCGCGGCAAGAAAGACTGGAGAAAATGGCGTCGGATGCCTCTGATATACCCCTGGTGCACTGACGTCAGGGAAGAAGCGACAGCAACTGACGCCAGACCAGGACTTTGGAATTCGGGCCGACTGCAGGACCGCCTGACGGCAGGATAGCCCAAGTGTGATGACTGCAGCAGGGTAACACGGTGAACATCAAGATCTTTATACGGTGTTTCCCTACCCTAATACCAATATATGCCACTGTATGGGCAGACTCATGAGGTCCAATGTCTTGTAAAGAAATGCCCATGACACCCAGTCAAAAGTTTCTTCAGCATCAAAAATGGCTACGAGTAAAAACATTTTAACTATATTAGCCTGTTCCAAAGCTAGAAATTTCTTAAGTTGTCAAATGTTGTTTAGCCACAAACAAATCCAGACTGATGTGGGCTAACCAACTGGGTAAGCATGCTGGATACACTCCTGGCTAGAATAATCATAAATAACTTGTAGTCATGGCTCGGAATGGATAGTAGCCAATAGGAAGTGGACAGAAAGGGCTTTTTCCCTTGGTTTTAACAATATTGTTAACAATGCTTTCCAGAAAGGGGCAATTCTCTATTCAGCAAAACAATATTAGCTAACATTTGAAAGTTATTAAAAAAACACCTCCCCCCCCTAAATGAAATGATTTTGATAAGCCATCGTGACCTTGGGATTTTCCCTTCCCCATGGCTCGCAGGGTGCCATTAAAGCTCCCTTCTAATCTGGACATAGTGACTGGAGGTTTACATTACATAAAAACTCCTCCATTATCATTACTTTATCCTGAGTTATGGATTCTTGACTATGTATTACATGCCTCTCAACTGTACAGATTTTCGCAAAATGTCCAGATTTTGGCCTCATATTTTTGGTCCGTTTTTCATATACTTGTGGTTTTCTGGCAAATTAGTGGTAAATCATTACAGATTGCAGTTAGAAAATAATGACAGACATTTGCATTTCAGACTTCAGATCCTTCAGAAAATTCATGCTAATACAAACCCTGTTATTCTATCAACTTTCTAAGTTTGTAAGAATATTTAAAAATGTTCCCTATTTTGGGCCTTTGTCTCACTTTTATTTACAGCTTTGTCCAAATTCCTTCCTCTAAGAGGTTGAGAGGTATGCTACATAACCGAGAGTTATAGGAAGTTAATACCGCAAGAATCTCCTCAGAGGAATTGACTATGTCCCCCGTAACACGGTTCCGAAGTTTACAGATGGGCCTTTCTACTGTTTGTTGCTTTAGATGCTGTGCTAAATATGTTTAAGATGGGGCGGGGGGGGGGGGGGGTCACTTCAAATTCTGTGAGCTTTAAGCTCCTTTGAACATTGCTCACCCTATTTCTCAGGAGATTATCCATTTGCTGTTGGGCACTTCTGCGTTTCTCCTGAACTCCATTCCTGCCCACCTCAATCTGTTGTTGTGCTGCTAACAATTTCTTCTGATATAGGGCTAATTTACAATTATATCTTAAGCGGGCTTCCCTTTCAACCTTAAAAGGGTTTGTGCAACCGCCAACTATGTCAGAGGTCAGAGAGGGGTTATATAAGACAGACATGGGAAAGGTGAACATTAATAGAAAAATATTGGAAACCTGAGCTCTTCAGAGCTAGGAGGCAGTTAGAACACTAGGCACATGAGAGGAGATGGAAATCCCACTCAGCAGCCCTGACAGCAAAACACTTCCAACTGGCAGTATACATGTCTCATGAAGAGTAACCTTGCTCAAATCCCCAAACTTGTAGATTAGTAGGCATTCATAATCTGGGTCTGGGACTGAAGCACAGAGTGATCAAGGGAATCTGCTGCGGTTGGGAGGGTGGCCTAATGGTCAAGGTGTTTGCCTTACAAACACAAGGTGCAGGGTTTGAGTCTCACAAGGGATAACTGGCTAGGCTTAAATGGCTCGCAAGGGCAGTTAGCTTAGTACTAATCTATGAACCTATCTATAAGATTCCAGAACGTTCACAGCAGAACTGTAGCAGCTTCACACACTGGCCTTGATAACAGAGAAGCTGATGCCCAGCCAACTGCAAAGACCAGAAGGATGAGTATTAACGCAGGACAGAAGCTCCATTCACATATGTAAGATATAGTCCTGCTAATGGAGTCCAATAAAAATATGTTTGAAGTACTTGGTACATACCCAAGGAAAATAAATATGTTTCTTTTCAGAAGGAAGGACACATTCTACATCCTCGTGTTTGCAGATATAAAATATCACTATTGCACTTTCTGTTTTGATGATAATAGGTGGCCCTGAAAAATGTTGTGGTCCAAAATATGCCAGATGAAGGGCCATCAATGATTTATTTTGCCTCTGTGTGTGCCACCCTTGACTCAAGCCAAGTAGTGAGGTATCCACTGCAAAGTAGTATAGAAGGACCAATGTTTGAAATGGCATACACAGCAGTAGGTGGGGCTAACTCCTGTTTAACTTGGCCTAGAAAAGAAATAGACAGCTGGCTTACCTATATGCTAAGGTCACTGACAGACTGAGTTTCAAAATATCTCACATGGAAGACAGCATAAGAACTGCTGAAACCATTTCAGACATAAGACTCACAATATGAAGAAGCTGTAAGCCAGGAGAGAAGGTTGTGTCAAGTACATAAGGCAATAACAGATAACAGAGTCCTCTCTAGAGGAGTACTTAAGAATTTAAGGAATGATAGAATCTAACAAGAAAAATCATGGAGATCTGAACCTGGGAGGGAAGAAACTGAAAAGTAACATGATTATCCATTCCAAGGAAGTAAAAGGTATCACAAAGTTCTGTCATAAGTGAAAATAAGAACAAGTCTGGAGAGACATCTAGCAAGTTGCAGAATCAGATCTCACTCCAGCAGACCAGTCCAAATCACCTGACAGAGGTCATATTTAGTAAGCGTGTTCTGCCCTGACAGTTTATTTGCTTTTACAATCCCTACATGTTGAAAAATAAGGGAAAAAGGCTTGCAGATCTCCTAGGACTAAAATCAGTGCTTTGTATAACAGAACCATAGCAGGGAAAACAGCTCAGCAAGAGAAAGCCCTTGATTTGTTTCTTTGTGTCTTTCGGCTTTTCCCGGTTAGGGGTCGCCACAGTGGAACTCCGGTCTGCTAATGACTGGTAGTTGATTTTTACGTGCTGAGATACCAGCCCTGACACATAACCTTCAACGAAGGTATGCCCATTCATGCATGTCTCCACGCAGAAGACGCTCTAGCTGAGAATCGAACCGGACAGCATCTTAATGTGAGGCGACAACGCTACAGCCCTTGATACTCTAGAAAAAGTGGTTACAGACTTTGGAAAAATATGTTTTTTTCTCACAACAATCTTAAGGAGCTTCAAAACACATTTTTAGAGTAGTATATACTAAATACTAATTAAAAAATTAAGGAGATAATCAAAATTTTGAATGAACCCATAGACTCTAGTCAAAGAAAACTAATCTCCAACCCAGCACTCAGTCAGTCAGTTTGGAATTAGTAAGAGATGTTCTGTTTGCCCATTTGTCTATTTTGGAATACCATTAACAAGCATGAAATTAATGGACAGCAACCCATGCTAATCTTAACTGTTATCAAGTTGGAGAAGTTTATGGATTAAGATGAACTTCTCCCTCCACCTCGACTACATAAGGAAAAATGTTAACTCTACTATCTTGGGCCAATAAGATCTCTTTCTTTCTTACTAAAACTTCCAAAACACCCATAGGCAAAGACATTCTCTACTCTCCAAACTTGAATATGGTCTCCACTCATTGCTTCCGCATCAAATACAATCTTTACACACATTCAAATAATAACAAATGCAATTTGTATATTCACTACCCAACCCCCTAAAACCTTGAAAAAAGCACAATGGCTCCCTGTTCAAGAAAGGAATAACCTTCTCCAAGGATCCCAATTATGCAAGCCTAGTCAATCAGAACTTCTCTTTTCTAGTGGCTAAACTAATTAGACAATCTTCCTCTTACAGCTGCAGAAAATCACACCCACTCTCTAAAGTTACATAATCTTACACTGGGATTCTACGGGAAGAAGTGTTCAGGGTTGATGCTTCTTATTAAAAGGTTACTGGAGGGGATTGTGCTTAACTATAGATCTATTTATATTCCACCAAAGACTGATGTGTAGGATAGTGACAAGTTTAATAGCATTTTAGAAGATAATTATGATATTTACAGGTATGTGGACTTTATTATATAGGCTGCTAGCTCTAGATTCTTGGTGCATGTGTATGAAACTATCAGCAGTGCATAGGACTTTCTCAAAGTGCTGGTCTTCAGGACCTTTCCATCCCTAGATAGGATGGTCAAGGGAAGAGAACTTTTACTTACTATTCTTCTAGATACCAGACAGGGTCTTACAAGGTGAGACATAAAATCAGCCAAGAATTTCTTAATACAGTTAATCATTTGGAAGGGGGACCTATATTTCTCTCTAATCCTGCTGCATTAATACTGGAGATGTGTGCGGGACCTAGGGCACTCCTTCATACATACATGCTGCAAAGGAAACAATTTAAGATATACAAAGGTAAGTAGGTTATGGGACCTGGAAGAATATTAAGACTGGTTAAAAGGAGAGTTTAGAAACTTCACTGTGGAGCACTCTGATAACATTAGAAGGAAGGTAAAAGAAAAGCACTAGGCTGCAAAGAAGACAGAGGAGATTCAGCGTAGGGGACAAAGCAGCACTAGAAATGAACAAGGGGAACTGAAACAAGCAGAACATGAACTTCAAAAGCATACAAAAAGGAAATTGGAGGTCCAGAAAGCAACAATTAGGTATTTTTATTACTGATAACTCACCAAAGGCACTAGGATTACTGGTGATCTCTCCAAGATAATTGAAAATGGAGTTAGTGGCATCTAGAAAAAAGGTGAGTAGGGAATTGTTACAAGGAATCCACAATCTATTTTATCAACAGTTTGTTCCTTCTATCAGTTGCTACGTTTGACCAGATAACAGACTACTTAAATGGTGTAGTGCTTCCCAGGTTAACTGATGATGAGGACGAGGGGCTGAGGGGCTGATGAGCTGCGTTACAAAGGAAGAATTACGGACAGAGTTACAGCAGTAGGCTAGTGAGAAATCCCTAAGCTCAGATGGCCTAACTGTGGAGTTCTGGGTCTTCTGATAGATGCCCTGATCCGATTATGGGTTACATTTATGAATGTGGTGTTACACTGAGGTTTTAATGTCCTGCTGAGTAGGAGGGAAACAATAACTTCTGCAAAACAAAAAGAAGGGAAATTCCATTACTACCATTCTCCTACAGAATGAATTTAATTTGTAAATGACAAATAAGAACTTTATGTCAATCCTGGAAAAAAGGCAACAAAATGGTACCAAAATTAAATGCAAATGGCTGATACAGGTTTGTAGATGGATGTGAAACCTGTGATAATGTGATCAGGGCACTGTTGTTTTTCCAGGATGTTCATTTGAGTGATAAATCCCACATGCACTTAAGTCTTGATTCAGAAAAGCTGTTGATAAAGTGGAATAGCTATTTTAAATGTAGTTTTAGACAAAAGTGGATTTTTACAATTCTTCATACAATGAAAAGAATGTATATATTGTTCCACTGTTAAAATTAAGATTCTGCTGGCACTACTAAAGATTTTATCCTTCAGGCAGTGCACCAGCCAGGTGTGTTCACTATTTCCATTAACTACCTGCATTTGAAAACAACTGCCCAGGAGATTCAGCATTTGGGGGGGGGGCAATTAAAGATAGCACTGTTTGCCAAAGTGTCTCACCTGAAGACAGACCTTAAATTACTTAAGATGTGGAGGTTTGGTGTCAATTTGTGCTGCAAATTGAATTCTATGAAAACGGACATGATGTTGATAAATTGTCAAATATCTAATGAAATACAGCTGCCCAGCCTTCACGATCACCACAATGTGATGGGGCCATGAACCACAGCTCCCACACAGAAGAGGAAAAAAGGGTTTAGGGAACCTCCATGGGGGTCCTGGCTGCAAGATGTCAGTGTTGAAGGAGGACTGTTACAAAGTAACTACGTGCTGTGTACTGCAGATATTTATTCATCTTATAGGCAATGCAAAAGCCCAAGACTGAAACATCTTCACCACAAGACCCTTAAAATGCTGGCCACTTCATTTGAACTAGTTCTTGCACACAATGTAGTCAGTCTCCAGCTCCTTAAGGGTGAGAACTTCATCCAATGAGGGGAGAGGGTGGTGCAGAATCAGGGGAGGTGGACAGCATACTTCCAGGCAGAGGCAGTGTTACGTGTAGTGAGAGAAAAGTTAAACATAAACATCAAAGGCTTAGCAATGTAACTGCCAGGTCAGCCACTTTCATGAAAGTGGAGTGCACAGGGGCAAAGTGTAATGGATTAGAGTCAGAAATCCTGAGCAGAAAAGCATGAACAATGTTGAAGGGAACAGACAGACAGGAATTTGGGTACATTAATAAATTGGGAGCCATAGGCAGACAGAAATAGGAGGATCAATGGGGGAAAAGGATGAGGAACAAGGATGGATAATGTATTGCTAAGGAACAGTATGACAGCAGCAGTGTCACGTGTTTTGGAAACATTTGAGTTTGAGAGGTCAGAGTTCCAGCACAGATGGAAAGGAATACAATTTAATTCGAGAACTGTCCAGGCTGACTGAAGCAAGTATTCTGTGTGCCTCTAATAAGGTCTGCGTTGACAGCTTTAACACCAATCCTGCAGGTTCTACAAATGTTGGGAAAGTTTAAATGTGACTCCGTACTGTCTCTGAGTTTCTAATGTCTCCATTTAGCATTTGTAAGGGTAGTCATTGAATTAACATCCTTGATCATTCAGGGAGTTTTTGATACACTTAATCCTTCATTATGACCATGAAAATATCTTGAAAAGAGAGAAGCACTGTTCCAAACAAGAAATCAGTCAGCCTGGACAAGCGTTTAAATAAAGGCAAGAGCTAGAATAATGTCAAGGGAAGGTTTCTGTTGTTTAAAATACGAGCAAAGAAGAAGAGAAAAATAACTGTTTTTGTCCTGCTAATATTCACCGTCTTTTATAAATCAGCATCTTCTAATTTATCATAACCTTAACATTGTACTCCATGCAAAGGATATGGCATTCTTCAGAGCAGGACAACAATGCAGTCTTATTAAGAACCATCTAGAATTTCACTGACTTGACATAATTGGCTAGCTCAACAGCAAACATATAAGCTAGTGACAATTAAATAAACATCTATTATCTTTAATTTAATTTTAATTTGTTTATTTTTGGTAAATGGGTAAGGGATATTGTCATTTTCAAACCATTTTCACCTATGACTTTGGCCATAATGACAATGCTATGCACAGCATATATATGGGCAGCTACTATAACCAGTAATGTTGCCAGTTAACCAACATATTTTTTAGAGGCAAGGAGAAAACCAGAACACCCAAAGAAAATCCATACAGGTATGTCAAGAATGTGAAAAACAACACAAAGACAGTATTAAGGTATCAGGACAAAAAAACAGAACCTGCAGCTGTGAGGCAGCACTCTGCTCATGACACTACCATAAGCTCTTCCAGGCCCAAAACTTGTCACATAAGACTGGAACGTTTCTGTGGCCAACTCAGAACTTTTGGTAAATGTATCCAAACTGAAATATAAGGGAATATGTATGCATCCTTATTTGTCCATGTGAATTACAAACACAGGATTAATGCACAACAAAAGGCCTGGTGAAATATTTCTAATGCCTTCTGTCAAAAAGTTTGGTCTATTACAATCAAGACCATTCTTGTAACTCATTCTGAATAATGCTTTCATTACTATCAACTTTACTTAACAGCATCCATTACTCTCCAGCCTCTAAAGATGAGTAAAGAATGACCACAGAAGGTAGTAACTGTAATTTCTGAATGGCTGTAAACAGATTATTCTGTTGACGGGGGAAAGTTTAATCCTCTCTAAACAGCTACTTGTTTTGCAGATTTTAAAGGAGAGTCAGTCAGCAAATCACAAGCAGCCACCTGGAATGTGCCTTGAAATTAAAACAAGTAATTTCTGTAAGGATCCGTGTACAGTGTGCAGGTTGTGCATTATATTAGAAGAAGGCCTGATTGTGGGGTCTATGTATGTCTAGCAGGATGTAACAGCATATGTAAACCAGGAATGTACAAAGCCAGCTCTGTAAAGCACTTACTGTGACCAAGATCATCCAAAATCAATTAGCAACCTGCGTGCTGCAGGAGGAAGGATGGGAGTGAAAAGTCAATGCTGGCTTGCTCAGCCACTGGAGAGGGGGTTGGGATCCCACCAGTTTGAGGCCTCCTAGTAGAGACAGGAGACTGCAATAAACTGTAATGGGAATGGTCATATGCTAGGCTAACTAAACAATGTCTTTTAATGTAACTGGGGTGATGGTTGTGGTAGCACACATATGTTTATTAATCTTGGAATATTAGCCCAGTTTACAGAAACAAAGGGTAAGAGACCTGTAGAAGCAGAGGGGATAAGGACTATATGTAAGGAAACTCTTGATGACTGTCTGGATTATGGCCTTTTTTGGGGAGTTTGGTAAACAGGACATGATGGGAAGCAGGAAGTGGGAATAAGTAAATAAAAATCATAATGCCCTCACTGCAAAGTTAATCAGGATTAGGTTTTAGAGAAACAGTCTAGCAAATTACTCTATAAAAAGGCCCCATTTTGTTCTGCTGCAACTCTAGCATAAAAGATGGAATAACATTACACAGAATGCAGGCTATAACAGCAGTTCAATCCGAGTTGCATGGCAGGAGATTATGCCTCTTCCACTAACTGTGTCTTTCTAAAGAGCTAAACCACAAAACCTCTGGAAACCAAATCCCTCCCACACAGTGTGATGAACAATGGTATGCACATTCTTAAATGGAGCTTCACTGACAAATTTATGCCAAGAGTACCAAATGGTTATCTCACTAGTGCAAGCCTGGCCAAAGAAGAGATACAGAAAGCAGCAACTGCCACTGAAAAGGAAACAGTCAAGAGGAGCCCTTACTAAAGGACCATGCCAATAGGATAAAAGGTTAAATGTAAACCCTACCTTGACATGTCTTTTAAGTTTCCACTAGAAACTTCAATAAGTATGTCAGGATGCCAATAATCTGGATTTGACTGACAAATGTAGTAGAAAAAGGAATTTCCATTATTAAGCAGTAGCCAAAGTCAGCCCACTGCCATAGTGATATGGTGTTCCCCCATCCCTACTGGCATCCAGGTTCAATTAGTACCCAAGAACCAGAAGGGCAAGCCATTTTGAGACATAAGTAAGTGGCCATCTAACATCACCATCTACTATCTTCTCTGCCACAGGTTAGAAGGAATGCATAAATTCAGTCCATCATTACCTGGGCATAACCGAAGGGCTGGTGCTGGATGGATGACCTAAAGTAAATGGGCATGCTCAGAGGGCTTGTCCACAATTACACAGCAGTGTTCAAGTGCCCCTGACACTGTTTTGTATAGTCTACAGCAGGTGCCTGTAGAGTACAAATGACAAAAAATCTGGGCCATTCATGGTGGCTGCTTCACTGTCCTCTCAAGTCTTATCTCCTCTCCTGACACCCTCAATGGGGTGACATAGGGTAAACAACCAAAAGAGGAAATAAACAGAGTGAAGGGGTGGCATCAGCTAGGACTGAGGTCAGCAGGAGTTGCAGAATTAACTAACTAAACAAACAAATAAACAAACATCCTTGACTAACTATAAACTATTTCATCAGAACTTTCTTAATGGCCTGCTGCACTGACAGGCATTAGTTAAACTGTATTTTTTGCAATACTT